>NC_041233.1:112628318-112630937 GCF_002837175.3 Physeter macrocephalus
CTGTTATGGCCTCTCCCGTTGCGGAGCACAGGCTCCGGACGCGCAGGCTCAGCGGCCACGGCTCACGGGCCCAGCCGCTCCGCGGCATGTGGGATCCTCCCATACCGGGGCGCGAACCCGGTTCCCCTGCATCGGCAGGCGGACGCGCAACCACTGCGCCACCAGGGAAGCCCTTAGCTTCAGTTTAAAACAACAACAACAAAAACCCTATCAGATTGGTCTATATTCATAGCGATGAAAATAAATTGTTCCTAAATTTTAAAAAAAAGGGCAAGAAAACCCAATATATGCCTTTAAATGCCAAGATACAATAATTTAGTAGCATTTTCTTAGAATACAAAAGATAGTGATCCATTTACAATTCTTTCTAAAATGCAATGACATATTTTTAAAAGGCACATCTATCATTTAAAGCATTCCAGAAGTATTCTCAGTGGAGAAATGAAATTCATCTTTCACAATACGTGAAGAAAGAAAAATGACAAGGCTAAAATTGGGGAGCAGTGGGTGGTGAGAGAGTGTTACAGATTAAGGAAGGAAGGAAAGAAGGGAGATTGGGCAAGAGGGATTGAGTTAATTTCAAGGATTTTAAGTGTAAACATGGTACAAAATCCACTTTGAGATTAGATTTTCTTCCTTCACTCCTTATAATATTTCATAGCTCTACTTACATCCACACTGTTTGTTACCTATAAGAGGAGTCAGATACTGGAATGAGCGTTCCATTTGATGCTTTTATTATTTCATCCAATCTGAAAAAGGCTATGAATGCCATTCAGGAAGCTGACAAACAAGACCTAATTTTTACGAAGGGGATTAGCTGCCTTTGACTCAAAACACAGATCTTTGAGCTAAACCTATTAATATTTATATTATACTGACAGAGAGTAATCAATTATTTCAACAAACAGTTGCTGAGAACCTCCTATGGTCCAGCCCGAAGGACATTATGTTCCATAATACAGAGTTCAACTTGTAGGCAAAAAAGAACTGTCATATCATCTAAGTGGGGATATAAGGGGACAAGGTTTGGCCTATAATCACTATTGTGGTAAATTTTAATAAATAAAGATAAATAAGACCTGGTGAGCATCCACTTTTATAAATAAACACACTAAATATACACACTGGAAGTATTTTCACCTACAAAAATGATTTCTTACATTTTTCTGACTTCAAACCATCCACGGAACTGTATGATGAATGACAATTAGTAACCTTTAAACTGTCTTTTTTTTTTCCCTAATAATTACTCTAAGAGAAGGTTGCAATTTGAGTAGAAAACAGCAAAAAAAAAAAAAAAAAAAAGAGAGAGAGAAAAAAAACACCAGTACAGTTTCTTCTCATGAGTCTCCACTGAGATGAACACTTGAAAGAAGCAAGCTCCATTTGCAGACAAGTCCCATGTAGTCAGGGAGACCTCGGCCAATCTTTCTTCAGTCTATTTCCTGAGTGCCTGCATTTGATTTCACCTCAAGTTAGTTACTTCATGAAGATGGCATTGCTTCTTGATTTAATATGCATGCACCTTAGAATTCTTTGCATACCCCTGCATTCTAATGCCCCATCTTGTACCTGAGAGGCAATGAACAGTAAATGCTCTACTTCTGCAGTTGTATACCAGTAGGTAACTATTTAAACAGACACTTGATTATGATCAAGGAACAGGCTCCATACTGTCATCTTATTAGCATATTCTGTCTTTATCCTGTTATGGTCTTAAACTGGATAAACTTACAATAAACAAACTTTTTTTTCTGGAAAAAAAAAGTCCAAAAAGATAAAGTTAGAACTGATAAAAGTTTTAAGTTGGATTAAGGAATTATGGAGGATTTATTTTTCCATGGCCTGTTTCCCACTTTTTGGTTACATCATAAAATGATTTTTAAAAACTGCACATAATCTTACATCAATACAATAAACCATGGCATTTGGGAGGTCATATTAATAAAGAAGCAGTTAAGAAATATGGCCTTGGAACAGAAGAGTAAGAGATAAAATACTTTTAGGGAGGTAAAAGATGAGAGTGCATATTAACTTCCTGGAACCTGATAGCCAGTTTTGTTTGGAAAAATTTGTTAAAGTCACCGAAAGGAACTTACATAACTGCCGCTGTGTTGTATAAAAGTTGTACCTCTATGTCCAAGGTTATAATAAAATTATTAATAATTCATATTTATGTAACCTAGACCTGAAGGTCAGTAAAATGTAAAAAGCAAAAGATGCTGAGCAGGGATTTCCATCAGTCTTACTGGTCTTTCATAAATGTCCACTCAGCCCTTGCTATCAGGGCACAATTTAAAAGGAAGCCACCTCCTTGGACCCCAGCTTTATAACTGGCCTTTCTTATTGAGGAGGCACTGTATTCTTGCCAGAACTCATGTACTCCCACAGGTCATGTATTTGGATGACAAAATCCGACACAGTTTACTTCAAATTCATCTACTTAATTCCAACCCATAAGACAAGTCACCATCATTTCTTACTTGAAACCAAAACTCTTCCATTTTTTTTTAATATTTACAAAGTTGTGTTACTTTCTTCATTATAACAAAGTGAATCAGCTATACGTATACATATATCCTCACATCCCCTCCCTCTTGCGGCTCCCTCCCACCC
>NC_041233.1:112632091-112693451 GCF_002837175.3 Physeter macrocephalus
GTTTTTGTGCCAGTACCATACTGTTTTAATTACTGTAGCTTTGTAGTATAGTGTGAAGTCAGGGAGCCTGATTCCTCCAGCTCCGTTTTTCTTTTTCAAGATCGCTTTGGTTATTCGGGGTCTTTTGTGTTTCCATACAAGTTGTGAAATTTTTTGTTCTAGTTCCCTCCATCCTTTCACATGTGTCAAACCTGCACTATAGTTTGGTAGGCTCTCCTCAACTTCTCTCATTTGCTCCCCCTCTATCCTTCACAACAGGTATCCCGAAATCTCTTCCACACCTAACCTCATCTTGGTGTCTGGTTCTCAGAAGACCCAGAGATCCACGTTATCTAAGATCTATTCTTCTTGGTAGTACACTTTAGATGAACTAACAGTCCGTCTCTCCCACCACCCTCCCAATACTATGCCTTGTGTGTAGTGTCTTTTCAAGCCATACTTACAAAAATTACAGATGATATAATAAAAATGGTATTATTAATAGCAAACATCATTGAATGTATACTATTTCCTAAACACTGTGCTAAGCATTTTACCAGCATTCTCACATTTGGCCTTGCAAGGCAGGTGTTATTACAATCATACTTATTCTACAGATGAGGGGATGGTGGCCCAGAAAAAAATGGTGACTTGCTCAAAGCCATATAGTCAATACACAGATAATAACCAGCACTGTTTATCCCCAAAGGCCAGGCTCTTAGACCTTTGCCAGCCCCTCCCAGTTCCTACCTTGTGAATTCAGAGAAATAAAGTAGTTTTCAAGTAACACAAGAATATTAAGACCATAAATATTCAATGTAGTCTGAAAGGAGATGTCAACCATATAAGGCGATGGAAGGGCATTCCTGATAGAGCAGGAAAGCAGCGGGAAAGGCTGCAGCTGCATCCAACCAAGAGGAGTACAGATACAGGTGAGCAGGAGGAAACTGGGAAATAAAACCTGAGCTGAGTCCTAGATGTAACCTCACAGCTGTTCTCCACAGAGAAAATTTCTGGGCGTAACTACAGCAGCAGAGAAACACTAGCCTATTACAACGGAACAATCCAGGAGGTCACTGGGAGACCGTTAAGAAATGGGAAATGGAAAACAGGAAGACAACGAATCAGAAGGCAGAAGACTGAGACATAAACCAAGCCCCCAAATAAGTGAATCACTTTTAACTCTTTAATCAGAAGACTCTGAGGTTACAATTCAACTCATGCTACACAGATTTGACTTAATAAGCAAAAACGTAATTATTCATTTACCAAGTATATAGACACTTAACAAATAATCATCTAGTTATTAAATTATAACAAAAAAGTATGGAACAAAAATGTACATACCTTGTCAATAAAAATAATTTTAAAACATCTCAGTTTAAGAAACTTAGGACAGATTGGAAATGTCAGATACAAGGAGATGCAACTAACTGGAGCTCAGCCCCAGAAAGGACCTCCAGGACAGCTAACGAGCCATCCTACTTGACCTTCAGATAGCCACCAGCATGCGGTCTATTAGCAGAGTCAACGTTATTCACCCTAAAATATTTATCATGAAACCATAAATATAGCAGACCATTATTTTAGAACACCAGGAAAAATCCACGTGGCTTCCAAAATGCCCAAGAAAAACTTAGTAAGTTACCCGCCTTTCTTCATAGTAAAAATAAATGTTTATTAAGAAAGAAATTCAATTTTCTGTTGCAAAAGTTGCCACATGTTGGCAGTCTGTCCCACAAACATGATGCATCCAGCCTGCACAGTGAAGATTCCTATGTCGTTTTAAACACCATTTGATTTGTTTTTTAGCCGAGGCAAACATCGGGAGATTTCTCCTATGAAGCTAGATTTCTGGAATCTCTTGAACAATGGCCACATCACAGACAATAGCAAAGAATGTGCTGTCCACCTCAGCAGCCCCCAATTCACTGCCTCCTTGCTCTGCCACGGAGTGTTTTCCCCATTCATCACCACCCTGGCCCCGATGTTCCTTATAAATGAGTTAAAGTCAATGAAGTGGTTCTCAAAAACAATTAAGGCTTTCTTTACTTAAAAATGCAAGACCTAAAAACAAATGGAAAATGCTGCATGTTAGAAAATTTGTAGAAAATTCTTCCTTCTTTAATATGTAAACTGTGACTCTAAAATACGTGACTTATTTACGTGGGAACGTCACTAGACCACTCCTGCAGGCTTTTGACTCCACGGCCCTGTCGTAAATGTTATGAAGAATAAGGAGGTCTAGAATCTCTGACAAGGAGCCTTTGAGTTGAGAAGCAACAAAGAAGAATAACTATTTAAAATGTGTCTTCTATAGCACAGTTCCACTGAATGAATTCTAGCACAGGACTCAACAATTATATTGTTGCTGGCTGCTCTTTGTGGCTTCCCAAGTAATCTGTGAGTTTCTTCAAGGCCTATGATGATTTGTAGCCCAATCATCCAACGTGCCTAGCACATCTTAGTTATGTAGAAAGCATGTTTTAATGATTGAATCTCCTCTGACTTTTTTTTTTTTTACCACATAAACATCTAGAAAAGGTTCAGAAGATAGTAATCATGTTAAATGAAAATCTTTCACTTCCTTCTCCTAGACATTTACAAAGAAAATAATAACCAAATCCTTCCACAGTATCTAAAATGTTAATTTATTAAATGCTTTAATTACCATACAAGCTGAGAATATTTTACAGTTTATATAAATGCAATTTGATGTTGGAGATAGAGATATTTCCAATTTTAGAAGTGTAAATGCGGACGGTCACTACGAAAGGCAATGTATGGGACTCCAGGTAACAAGTTTTGTTGCAGAAAGCCATTTAGTTGCACGAAGCAAGCTTTGCACTTGCTTCTCTTAGGAAGCATCTAGTTCTAAAGTTCTGGAGCACCTGATTAGGCTAAAAGCATGCATGTATATGGTAATAATAGTAAGGCCACTTTGATATATATGAACATGACAAGTAGCCACCACAGGAGTGTAACCAAAGTGGGGGGAAAAAGCACTAAAAAAATATCAAACAACTTCTACCGGTACCCAGAATCTAAATTATTTTGTTTTCTTCAATTATAATAGATCCAGCATTTGCTTTGCTTTATTTTTTGTTTATTCAAGTAGCTTAATTTTACTCCTACCTCTATGTTATAGTTAATAGCTACTGTCTAACTTCTTTACAAAATTTTGAAATGCTATGTCCAAAATAAAGAACGTGGGGTTGCACAGTATAGGAAATCTTGGAGTTACTACTGTAATGACAGATGTTTCTGTCTTCAGGAAAATGCATCTTGAGGTCCATTATTTAAGAGATGAACTAAAGAAGAAATTTCACTGTTTTCTTCCTAAGAACCTTCTTAGTTTTATTCTAAGTCCAGCTCCTTATCATTTTGCCTCAACTTGCCCTGACTTGTTTCCAACAATGGAAAATAGCAGCGATGACAACAGCTTTCTTACACGTGCCCTGTATAATAACTTCAAGAAAATCAAACCAATAATGCCTCATTCACGGCACTTTTGCAAAAAACTGAAAGTGAAAAATTGGAGGTCTACAGTTTTCTAAACCAGTCTTAGGCAGCTGTGGCTGACCAGCTGACCTAAAAACAGCTTGTAAGAAACCATGCACAGCTGTGATAGGCCCACACACACCTCTTCCTTTTAAGTTGCAGTGGAAGAAATTTGGTAGAAATTTTCCAAGCAATATATAGATTTTAAAACTAATTTAGTCATTCTAGATATTCTGCTTCTGTTGGAAGACATTAATGTTTACTATAAGAAACAGCACCACTGTTAACATTGAGTAGAAAATTATTATTCTTTAATGTTTCCAAATTTTTTACAGGATAGTCTATATTTGGGTCTATCAAACTCTGAATTTTTAATTCCAATTTATATGGAGGGATTTTAGGATAACAATTATAACGTAGTTTGCCTATTAGTTATGTTAACTTCAATGTTCTTTAAGGCAGTTATCCAAAATTGTGCTTTCCAAGAGTATACATTACACTTTGTCATTGTTATTAAATGATGTTTTAAATTTATCTTCAGTAGGACATTCTAGTCAATGTATAGATTTTTAACAATAAGGATATGAAAAGTGTCACTAAAATACTAAACTTACTAGATGGTAGCCAGCACCATCTAGTAAGATAATGACAAGGTGAAACAAAAACAGAAAACTGGGACTATATCTGTTATAAAAAGTATGACAAGAGTCTATGAAAGTAGACTATTTTATGGGAAATTTCTTTTATATTATAGAATTTTGGAATGTAAGAAAAGATTGGTCCAAATGTCCTGGATGGAACACATGTTTTAATTAATATAACAACTTTTAAAATGTAGCTATAAATTACTTTGCAAAATTTGACATCAAAGATCTCTGAGTCTTATTGAACATAGCTCAATAATTTCTTTCAAAAAAAAACTTGACTGGCCTGAACGTTTCCCAAGAAATATAAAAATTGAATTTGGGGATATCTAAGAGCAAACAACAGAATAAGCATGATTTTCCCAATCAAATCCTTTATATATTATTCAAGGAACTAGCTGGTGCCTTCTGGTAAAAGTATTAGAAAAAGAGCTCACAAACAATTAACCAATACTTAAAAATATATGGTTTTAAATATAAATCACAGCACCATGGCCCTACTCAGAGTGGTCCATGAATGCTTATAAATGTGTACAGTTGCCTTCTGTTTTATTTCACAATGCACTAGGTAATTAAAAGGATGGATGGATGAGTGCATGAATGAATTATTAACTATAATTGTAATAAGCGTGTTCTCCATGCTTGTAAAATCCCACGATGTTTATTAAAAAGAAAAGAAACAAGAACAAGATAAATGGTTACTTGCAAGAGACCTATGTCATTCCAAAAATCAGAGAGGATGGTGGTGGAAATGGAGATAAAGGTGGTCCTTCTCTCCTCAACAAATCTCCTTTCTTGGCAAGGGGAGAAAAATGAGCTGTTCCAACTTACTATACATTCCACCTGTAACTTTGAAATCACAGGTTAACTGTGAAAACATCCTTTTATTTTTCAACTAAGCGTCTGATTTCATCACTAAATTGAGCTTAAAAACCCGCAGAAGGAGTGCTCTCCACAATTATTGTGAAATTATGTCCCGCTGTAGTCCTGATGAAGGATGAAACTTCTTTTGGCCAGACAGAGATTTCACAACATATTTTAGCTGGATTAATTATAATGTTAATGATACGTACAATCTACACTGTACTTATTCTAAAATACTGTTGATCATAAAATTATCATATACCAGAAAGGAAAAAACAAATGTGAGCCTGGGTGAGCCAATTAACATTGGCCATCAATTCAGAGTCTACAGAAATGTGCTCGGTAAGAGTTTTTATTCTTTTTATTTTTAATGGGTTCAACTACTCAATGACCAGAAATTACACTTTATTTCCACCTGAGATTCCTAGAGCATGAGGGCTCTCACTTAACTTGGGGTCTCAGTGCTTTGCCCGGGGCTCACACAGAGCCTATTCCAAAAATGTGCTAAAACGCGAGTACTAGTTTGTAAAATGTGAATGTTTGGTTGATGCAAGTATAAAAGAGATATCCAAAAGCATGCCCACATTTAAGAAGCTCTCTGTGCCTTAATTTACACGTTCAGGAAAACATTCAGGGAGACATCTAAAGGATTCTAGATGTCTCAACTAAACTCACAAACTCTTCCAGATTTGTGGGAAACACGGTCTTGCTTCCAAAACTAACCGCAGCAACAGACCATCATGAGGTCTACTGATAAATCACAATGAAAACAAGACGTGTAGTCTCTTCACTGTGCCCTCTGAAAATCAAAGCAAAACAAAAATACAAAACCTTTAAGTTGCACGCCTCCTGATCCAAAATTTAATCTGAATGAAACTATGATAGAATGATACATATTTTGAAAATTCATAAACTATTGTGAATGACCTCTCTAATATTAGTTAAGTGAAACTTTGTTTTAATACAAGGCATCACCAGTAACCACCATTAAAAAAAATATCTCCTCCTGAACAAAGTAGTAAATTTTTATAATTTGTTATAGGATAGAATGTGGCTAAAATGCATTACCTACTAAGGTCCATTCTTTCATTCAACAGATATGTCTGGAGCATCTACTCTGAACCAATATGGTCAAGAACTGTACCCTTTTATTTCACCCCATCCGAGGTTACTTACGATTCTCCCGAGTGCGTAGTTAATGTCTCCTTTCACAGTTAAAACGTGGAGATGATTCCCATCGATTCCGTCAGTAACTGGTGTCCCTATCTTTTTTATGTTAGGCTGTTATTCTATAAAGTATCAACCCCAGGTTGCATCAATGTTATACTTGAAGTAAGAAAAGGCAAACGGATTTTAGAAATAAACTTCCTGGTTTGCAAAACCATCGCCACAATTGATTAGCTGCTTGTGTGACTTCTGGCAGGTTGTTTAACTCCGCTGAACCTCATCCCCAGACAGGGTAATATCTTTAGGGAGGCATCGGGACACAGAGGAAAGATGGTACCCTTTGCCATCAAACTGACTTTGAGCATGAAAGCTGCCTCTGTTAGTAACTAGCTATGCTGCACTGGACCCATATCTGAGAGTTCCAGCTTCCCTTGATTATAAAATAAACATGAAATTATCTCAATACAAGGGTTGTTCTGAAGATAGAACACATATTGCCTGATGTATATGATCAAGAATAGTATCTCTTAATGTGATAGAACACATATTGACTGATGTATATGATCAAGAATAGTATCTCTTAATGTTCCTTTTTCTTGTGCTCCAAGCATTCTTCTCAAAAATCCTTGCTGACCTCCTTCAACTACCACCTTGGTCCAAAGACACGGATGTCTTTAGACTAAAGCTCAATGGCCTAACTGCTTGCAAACTCATTCCACTGTACTTTCCTCTCCCCTTGTTGCCAGAGTGGTCTTTCAAAAATATAAATCATAATCCCACACATCACCGAGTCAACTCCCCAGCTCTGTTCACTTCTGTCTACCTCTGCCATCACACCCTCGGTCCAAGCTGCCATTATCTCTTGGACAGACAAGTAGGATTATTCATTAAGTGCTCTTTCAGTATCCCTCTTGTCCTCCTCTCACTTATCCTCCACAAGGCAGCATCATTTGACCGAGTCCCTCTTTACTGCTATCATATTTCTTAGAATACGGGCTGGGTATGCACAACCCTGGAGCTCTGGGTACTCTGCCGCCACTTAACTCTGGGGCTCATCTTTCTCTGCTCTCTACCCCACCTTCTCAGCTCCAGACACCTTTTCCAGCTTCCCCACAAAAGGACCAGCCCTCCTCTCGACACAAGGTTTCTCCTGGAGGCCCTTTCCTCATTGTTTTCTCCCATCTTCACTACTGCCCGTCCTTCCATCAAAAGTCAGAAGGCGCTTTGCCACCTTCCTCACCCCAATGCCCAGCCTAGATGACCTCTTCTTGGTAAATCCTCATAGCTTTTCCTTCATAGTCCTTAACATGCTTGGATAATGAATATTTATTCATATAGTTTCTGATCAATGACTATGTCAAGACAGCAAGGACCACATGTGACTTTTGTGTGTGGTGACAGGGAGGCTGGGTCACCATATAGTCAGTGTTGAGCTTCAAATTTACATACAGTAGGTACTCAATGTCTTTGAAAAGGAAAAAAGAAAAGCCTAATTGCTTTCAGCTATAACTACAATAGCTAGAAGACTGAAATTCATTTCCTAAAATTTAACTCAACTTTTCATAAATATACATTAATATCTATCTGGATACATCCCAATTCATAAATATACATTAATATCTATCTGGATACATCCCAATTCTAGTGCTAAGTTATTTATAGAAATTTACTTAAATATTAACACTTGGAACAATCTAGCTTTATTTCATATATTTTCCACATGTTTGGAGTCACATATTTCAGTTATGATTAAAGACACTTTCATGAATTAACAGAATGATTATTTAGATTGTATAAATAATTATGCATATGATTATTTAGAATGTATAAATTCCCAAAGCTCTCCGCTAAGTTTTTAATTCAATGAACACAGTGTGGACCTATCTCTATGGTGACATATTATATGACAAATTTTTATTTTGTATTGCCTTGATTATTATGGACAGGTCAACAAGGATTACATGATAATCGGTATTTATAAATATATAATATGCATAAAATATGCTAATTATCTCTAATGTTTGTTTTCTTCTGCATTGATTTTCTTTTTATTTCTTGAATTCAGATTTTCTTTTAAATATACAGAAGTCACATACACAAGGTAAGAGGGGGAAAGTTCGTGCGATAGACTGCTAAGCACTTCAAACTGCCCGACTTCACAGCTGTCCTCTTGGGAGATTCTATAATCATAACAATGATGTCCCCCAATATTTTGGAGTCTCTATTTCAGAATTACCTTCTAAGCCTGTGGCACATTTATTTAAATCTCCTCCAAGAAAAGGACCTTGTTCTCTGAGGGTGGGTTTTAGTTTTGGACAAGATACACTACACTCAGTGACCCATCCCAGCTCTTCACCATCTAGGGAACCTCTAGACACCCTTTTCCCTCTTTCTCACTCTCTGGCCAGCTTGCCATCCAAATTTCAAAAGGGTGCACCCTCACGGGCTTCCCGGGTGGCGCAGTGGTCGAGATTACGCCTGCCGATGCAGGGGACACGGGTTCGTGCCCCGGTCCGGGAAGATCCCACGTGCCGCGGAGCGGCTGGGCCCGTGAGCCGTGGCCGCTGAGCCTGCGCGTCCGGAGCCTGTGCTCCGCCACGGGAGAGGCCACAACAGTGAGAGGCCCGCGTACCGCAAAAAAAAAAAAAAGGTGCACCCTCAAGCAGATTTTTTCTTCCTCAGCAGCCTAAGTCTTACTTATTATTCATACCTCAAGGCAGACTTCACTTCCCCTCAAGGCAGACTTCACTCCCCCTCTGAAAGGCTCCCTTGAACTCTAAGGCCGGAGGATTACTGCTTCAAAGAGCTCATACTGAACCCTACTGGAGCACTTCCACGTATCTTCTTTGATTTGCTCTTTGCCTGCACTTGACTGAAAGCTCACTGAGAATAAAAAAATGTCTTCCTTAGAGCTATAGTCCTTGACTTGCAAATCTCTAGCTCATGGCAGACCCGGAATAAATATGTATTATTTGAGTAAATATATGGTAACCTTATCAAGTCACAAGAAATAGACCGAAGCTTGTTTGGTGCTAGATGGATCCACTCCCTGCAAATTTTGGATCTTTGGGAATCACATGTTTGATGAAGCAAGAACTTGGCTTTAGAACTGATCGTTAATCAATGCCCATGAAAAAGTGTACTTTGCAAATGCTCACAATTTAATTCACAGCTGCTTCTAGCATTTTTTCCAACTATGTTCATGATTTCTAACAAGCTGGGGAAAAAAAAGTATTTCAAAGTAACTAGAGAGTATTCTTCGGTGTGGATTAAACAAACATAAACCCTTCCACAAATATTCAGAATATTATGTTTTTTTTTGTTATAAACTCTCTCTATAAGCAGGAAAGGGGCATGATAGAAAGCACACTTCACCCGATTGCTCTTAAATTATCTTGTGAAAACTACTCTGGGGAAAGATATTAAATCAATACATGTAATTATAATGATTAACCTTCTAAAGTAGCATCTTCTCATGAATTACAATGCGATATATATTTAAATGTTTATTATGTACCAATGTTAGACACCAAAAAGCATTTGTAGATTTCCATTCAAATAGATTACAAAGAGCAGAGAGGGTAAAACACGCAGGCAGAACTCTAATTTTAAAATTTTCAAAGGGCATAAGGTAATTCAAGTAGACTAAGAGTTCAGAAACAAACATGAGGTTGCTCTGAGGGGATCAGGAAAGTCTTCCTGAAGCTGACCCTATTCAAGACATCCATGTAGGCAAACCTTCTGGAGAATCCCAATCTGAATTCTCAACCTTACACCCAATATTGGCCTGTGTTCGTTCTCTGTTTCTGTCCAACTCTGGGATCCAATTCTCAGTCTAAAATTTTCCAAGCGTATAAATTTGCCAACTGTATAAGTAATTATGCAACTCTAGGTTGTTTAGCTCTGTTACATGTCTTTTATGTTTGTATTTGTAAAAGCATATCTTATTTTCAATTTTCTAACTATGTACTGCTGCCACCCTGGAAGCTGTCATATATCATCACGGTAATAACTTAGATCGATACACATGTGAATAAGTTCCTCTGTTCTGTGTGTGTGTGGAGAGTAGGGGGTGGGTAGGAAAACTAAGCATTTAGTTGTGCAAAATTTTTCACTTACATGGCACTGACCATGCACCAGGTACTGCTCTAACCCTTAACGTAACACTAAGTTACACGTACTAATTCACCCACTCTATAGGCGAGAAGACTGAGGCACAGGAAGTTATGGAAGTTTCCTACTATCACACAACGGCTAAGTGGCACAGACAAATTTCAGGTGCCAGCAGTCAGATTCCCGAGTTTGAGTTTTTCGGTACATCTGATGTCTCGCACAGGTGCCCCATTTCCGCATCTCCACCTCTTACCACACCAGCTCTTCCCCCTCCTGCCTTTCCATCCCTACTGGGTAAGAAGTCCTCTTCTCCTTAGCTAGCAGTAGGCTACATGTCCTTTAAGGCAAGTATTTTAACTCTCTGCAGCTTCTCTGATTATATCTGCTAGAATCAAGCTCTTTCTCTTTGGTGTTCTCCTAACATTCAATTTCCTTATGGCGATGTTAATTACCTCCTACCTTAAAAGATGGCTCTCTTGTACATATCATCTGCTTCAAACTGGATAGTAAAGCCACTGAAGGCAGATAACTTACTGTACTTTTTTCCTTGCCATCGTATTTGGCATCTTCTCAGAGTCAAGGCAAACTGCCAAACTCACTTTCCGGTGCCAAGATGAACAATCGTTGGCCATCCCACTCCTTACCATGTCCCCAGTACTTAGTACAATACATAGTAGACATTTGATAACTGCTGGGTAAATATATCCACGGACTGAGGAATGAATGTGAAATCATTTTTAAAGTATATTTAAATAATTTTAACTGAAAACTGAAGGGCAGAAAGAAGTTTTATTCAAGCGTAGTAACTGAATGCCAAATTCTGTTTATAAATGTACTTGCTGGGCTTCCCTGGTGGCGCAGTGGTTGAGAGTCCGCCTGCCGATGCAGGGGACGCGGGTTCGAGGCCCGCGTACCGCAAAAAAAAAAAAAAAAAAAAAAAAAAAAAGAGAGAGAGTTTGGTTGAGGAGACCTGAGGTGTCAGCTGAAGAATGAAGGTTATGACCTCAGTGCCAGGAAGCCATCAGCAGGCTGGTACAGTGACAAGTGGAACGGCACACAGCACAGAGAAAAGGACACACTTGCTTAGACTTCTGAGTCCTTCATTGATTCGGTCTGCAAGAATCACACGAGTACTAATTCCTTCACTGCATGGCTGTTGGGAAAACGGATAGAGGGGATGTTTGTACCAGCCCTGGCACCCGCTAACCACCTCAAGATGCTATGAGTAGTAGGGCAGAGCTGACTTAAAATTCATGTTCTCTGGCTATAATTGAACAGCTTATATCAAACCAAGAGTCCTGCTAAGCCCCAAACTGGAAAAGCTGAATCAATCATGTAGAAGTATAACTGTTTTGAAGGCATGGGAGGATTATCAACGCAGGGACAACCTGAAGAGCCAAAATGATGGAGAGAAAGCAAACACAGAGAGGTGAGGCCAATACAACTCCCAGTGTCCCCCCTGGACATGTGCCAGTTAGTAACTGTCTGCTGAGAAGCTGCGCAGACTTTTCTGCAGTCTCACAGGAGTGAGGAAGAGAATGGCATTTAGGGGTCGTGAAGGAGTAAAGTCTCTAAACACCTGGGCTTTTGGCTGGGAATTCCTGATGGGCTACACCCTAGTAAGGATGCCCATAGAAAAAGACCAGAACCCACAAAATTTTTATCAGCTCAAATTTAGGTTGGATAAAGGTGACCTGCCATGGTCAAACTGCCTGCCAGAGGATAAAGCAAATCCTCTCTGGAGAAATCTAACCTCAACCAGAACCTCAAATTATCTCAAGGGTTTCCTACAGAGGGTCTTAAAGTCAAAAATATTTATGTCCAGACTACCAGGGGAAAAGACAAGGGAAAACTATAATACAATGACCGGCAACATACCTTTAAAACAAAGACGTTTTCAGATAAACAAAAAATAAGGAAATACCCATGAGACTTGAAGAAAAATGTTACCAGGTGGAAGCATGGACAAGAGGTGATGCAAAGTTCACAGGTAAATATAAATGAATATTGACTATATAATGACAAAATTCATGTTTTGTGGGATTTAAATAGATAAAAAAACTAATTAAAAATCAATTCAGCAAACTTAACATCAGTATCACTGCTTTTTAGTCATTTCTTGTATATAGACTTCTTTTATAAAGTTTTAACTTAACATGTTAAGTGGTCACACTGCAAAGACCTTAATCTCAAAACTATTCCTCCTACCTCTATATTCTCTTATGAAACCATGAGTTTTGAAAAACGTAGTTGTAGTAAGACATGTTCTCTAAATAAGCTTTAGTCTTTACATTAATGATTCTCAAATGAAACTGAGACTATGTTTATAAAAAGTTATAAAATATATAACCCATCAAGTTACACTTACCCTGCTCTTTTTACACTAGTATCCCTTCTTTAACCATATCCTCAATCACATTTCTACACAAGAATGTGAAATTTACTATTTCAATGACCAAAATCACGCCTTGCTCCTTTTTAGAAAATGACAGCTTGGCAACTTTCCAGGAATATTCTTAGAGCCATATTCTTTTTGGTATCTCATTTTGCAATTTCCTCTAGAACTTTTGGATAAAGATTGTTCTTTCCTGGTGATTTATATCATGAAAATACATCACTGAAATCCCTTTTTTAAATTTACCAGCATGTGTATTAAACACCACCAACCCATACTCCCTAGGGCAAAGTGACTGAGAAAGAGACACTTTGAGAGGTCTGCATTTCCCAGTGCAACTTTTATGCTTCTCCATGATGATACTGTACTACAGTTGTTTTACATGCAGGTCCGTCTTGCTACTACAGTGCTATGGCAATGTTTCAACTTTGTGAATCCAGTACCTGGCACAGTGTTCGATGAAACAGATTAATATCTTCTGTTCGGTGGATGAAAATGAGGACTCATACAGTGCATATTCATATGTGCAAGAGGTCTCTATACAACATGAGAAGTAATGCTACAGATATTCATTAGAAGTTTGCTGAATTATTAATTTTTAAAATACTTTAATCCCACAAAACATCAATTTTAACTTTGGTTTATAGAATCATTTTTTTTTTAATGGGAACATTTTAATAACATTCTCATTTAACAGATGTAATGACAGAAAGAACACTTTTTACCTTGCTAACTATATATTTTCCTACCAAAATATACCTGGAATCTTTGCAAAAATTATTTGTAAGAAACATATCAATAAATGCAAATATTTGGCAGTCATACATGTAACATACTTCAGTATCCTATGAAGGCCAATGGATGAGGTGCCCTCTCTTCTTCCAATTTTTCTTTCCACAGTGGAGAACCAGCAAACCTGTATCTTTCATTTCAAGGCTCAGACCTTTTGTAAAAATGAATTAACTGTCTTTTGTGCTCCTCTAAAATCAGTACTCAAGACTGAAGCACAGTTTGAAGAGAGCTTAATATGCTTTTGCTCACTTTCCCTGGCAAAATAAAAGGATATGGATAATTCTAAAACTGTCAGTTTCTCAAAAGGTTGGCAAGTTCTTGAGAGAGATACAATGTATATGCGAATTTTTCCTTATTCCAAGGGGCTAAGTCCTAAAACAAATTCCCTTTGATAAAGAATCTTCCCTAGACATGCAAAAGAAGAAATGTTTCACCTACAAGTAATTATACCCAGAGACTCACCAACATTATCTCATTTACTGACGAGCACTATGCCTTATGAACCCCTGGCTTCCCTGAGCACTAGGTGGAAAGCTGTATCCAACTCTGTCTCTCTTTAAAAAGACAAAGACTTTGTGTGTTGAGTAGATGCTAATACAAGCCGTTTTCACATTATGAACTCATGCATGTCATTGTCTTTCCGCTCCCTTAAAAATACAAAAACAGGGCTTCCCTGGTGGCGCAGTGGTTGAGAGTCCGCCTGCCGATGCAGGGGACGCGGGTTCGCGCCCCGGTCCGGGAGGATCCCACATGCCGCGGAGCGGCTGGGCCCGTGAGCCGTGGCCGCTGAGCCTGCGCGTCCGGAGCCTGTGCTCCGCAACGAAAAAAAGCAGCTTATGTCCTTTACTGAAATGTAAAAGTTGGCATTCCTTTGGAAATGTGATATTTTACTATCACCTCCAGTGGTAGTAAAATATTGAATCTACATTTTAAAATGATTCATTATTTCTCATAACTTAAAAGAGCAGACTTACCCAGTAACCATTAACTAGAAGCTTCTCTGAAATACAAGTGCTCCGTCGGTTAAGAATATTAACAAAAAGAACAAGTTAAAGTGTATCTAATAAATGTTTAATATTCTCAAGTGCCTCTGGCTGTCCTCTATCTAAAGTAATGACTTTTTAAAGTTGAGCTTCTTTTAAATGCCTACGAAAAGGATGTGATATACTTTCTTAGTTGTACATTTAAGTAGCTGGAGATGAAATATACTACTTATGTTGATAACCAATAAATAGCCATCATCAGAAGGGGGACAGTAATTTTTAGGGTTCCACTAAATGCTAATATTACCATCAAAGGAAAATAAGAAGCAAACATTGGACCACTGTTTTGAATGAAGGGCAGAGAGAATGCATCCAACTAACTCTTGCATTGTTAAAAAGGATGTGCTTCTGATGCTTATTTCTTTCCACAGGAGGTTGCTTGTGTTTCTCACTGAGGCAAGGGGTATGGGGATGGATTAAAGGACCTCAAGAAATTCCCCCTTCCCTTACAAATATACACACGCATACCTATGTAGTACTAAAATATATCATGTAGTTTTAGTGTAAAAATAGAGAAATAGAAACCACTGTCCTTACACAATCATTAATTTATAAATTCCCCCCCAGTTTTGTTGAGAAATAATTGACATGCATCACTGTATATATTTAAGGCGTACAGCTTAATGATGTGACTTACATACGTCATGAAATAACGACCATATCACGTTCAGCTAACATCCGTTTTCTCATACAGGTACAATAAAAAGAAAAAAAAATTTTCTCCTTGTGATGAGAACTCTTAGGATTTACTCTTAACAACTTTCCTACTTATCATGCAGCGGTGTTGGCTATAATCATGCCGTACATAAATCTCTAGTCCTTATTTCTCTTATCACTGGAGGTTGGTACCTTTTGACCACCTTCTTCCAATTTCCCCTCCCCCACCCCCTGCCTCTGGTAAACCACAGTCTGATTTCTCTTTCCTATAACTCAGTTTTTGTTTTGTTTTCAGATTCCAAATAAAAGATCATACAGTAATTATCTTTCTCCATCTGACTTATTTCATTTAGCATAATGCACTCAAGGCCCATCCATGTTGTTGCAAATGGATTTCCTCATTTTTTATGGCTGAATAAGATTTCATTTTACATATTTATATATATCACAGATTCTTTATCCATTCATCTGTCAATGGACACCTGTCATTTACATGTCTTAGCTATTGTAAATAATGCTGCTATAAACATGGGGATGCAGATAGCTTTTGACAAAATTCAACATCCCTACATGATAAAGACTCTTAAAAAATTAGGCATAGAAGGAACATATCTGAACATAATAAGGCCATATATGCCAAGCCCACAACTAATATCATACTCAATGGTGAAAGGTTGAAAAGCTTTTCCCCTAAGACTAGGAACAACACAAGGGTGTCCACTCTCACCACTCCTATTCAACCTCTTACTAGAAGTCTTAGCCAGAGCAATCAGGCAAGATAATAAAATAAAAGGTATCAGAATTGGAAAGAAAGTAAAATTGTCTCTATATACAGATTACATCATTTTATATATAGAAAGCCCTAATGACTCAACCAAAAATCTATTAGATCTAATCAATGAATTCAGTAAAGTTGCAGGATATAAAATTAACATACAAAAATCAGTAGTGTTTCTACACACTAATAATCAATTTTCTGATAAAAATAAATTGACCTATTTACAATTGCATCAAAAACAACAATTTACTTAGGCATAAATTTAACTAAGAAGGTAAACAATCTCCACTCTGAAAACTACCTGAGTAATTTAATGAATGAAGTCAAAGAAGACACAAATAAATGAAGAGGCATCCCATGTTCATAGATTGGAAGAATATTGTTAAAATGTCAATGCTACCGAAATCCATTTATAAATTCAATGCAATCCCTATCAAGGTTTCAATGGCATTTTTTCCAGAAGTAGAAACCACTCATAAAATTTATATGCAGACATTTTAAAAAGAGAAACTGGAATTTGTCATTGTTCTGAAAGAGCAAAGAAAGAACAGCCAAAAGGGAAATGGTATAGACTTATTTTGATAATCTGAAAGAAGAAAGAAATTTCTCTACTATTAGAAAGTGAATGCATGTAATTTTGTATTTCTAAACTCATACTTCTCCCTCTGCATACATTATGCCAATAAAAATGTTAGCTAAATTATTCTCATACATTTTTTCCTGCTTAACTCAAAATATTAACCATAATATCTCATTCTTCTTAAATTTTCTGAACTGAAAAATCAATGATAGTGAGAAATAAAAAGTTTCATTTTCCCAATACTAAAAATTAAAGAGTTAAATTAAAGATAATTAACTATGTGCTTATCAGTTCCTAGCGAAGAAAAAATGAAGAGAAAATTACCATTCATTCCTCAGGTTACAATGCACATATTAGTACATTAATTTTGGCTTTATGAGGCTGGCTTATGCCATTAATTGCTAGCTTAGTACTCACAGCATAATGTGTTCACCGTACAATATTGTTAGGCATGTGTGTGCTCACACTGCAAAGACCAGGTGTAAATAACTTCTGCAACTTTTTAATGGCTGCAATTATAAGTATGTGATTTCTAAAGTGCATTTATCATGGCAAAAAGATACAAGAGTTTAGTTACCAACGTGGGAAAAAATGATACTCTTTGACACCAAAAAGATGCACAGCAATGTTTGAACAGTTTCTGGAATGCAGTACATTAATAATTTTGAGAATATGGGCTATGACAGGACCCTGGTCCTGGGTCACATTTTTTGATGGTATCTAATTATATGACTTTGGTCCAATGCAGTATACTTCCTCTCGAATTGGAGGTTCCTAGGCCAAGTGAATGCTTAAGATGCTTTCTATTCTAGAAGTCAAAGTATTTTATAAAACATGTGCAAACATTTGTAATGTTGTGGTTTCATGTAGCCCATGTTTATAAAATATCTGATCATTGACAGTTATATGCTCGCATTTACAGTAACATGAATTTGTCATGCAAGTGAATTTTTCTCAGTTATTATTTGCCATTTTTTTTTTTTTTTGGAAATGAGGCAAAGATAAGTAACCTTGCTATTTATTACCAAGCGTACCATCTAGCTTCATCCTGGAAACTGCAGAGATGACACGTGCTACAAATTGAATGTTTGTGTCTCCACCAATTCATATGTTGAAATTCTAGACCTCAAGGTGGCAGTGTTAAAAGGTGGGGCCTTTGGGAGGTGATTAGGTCATGAAGGTGGCACTCCCATGATGAGATTAGTGTCCTTATAAAAGGGGCCCCAGAGAGCTCCCTGACCCCTTCCACTATGGGATAGCAAAGAGAAAAGATAGCGTAGAAGGTGGCTCTTGCCAGACTTGGAATCTGCTGGCGCTGATCTTGGACTTCCGGCTTCCAGAACTGTGAGAAATTAATATTTGTTGCTGGTAAGCCACCCAGTCCCTGGTACTTTGTTAAAACAGCCTGGACTAAGTGACCACAGAAGCAGAGAAATTCTGGGAGGCAAACAGAGCAACAAGATTCATTTCAATAACAACAAAAGTCACAGAATATGTTAAATTCTAACATTTGAACATTTAATCAACACTTTAAAATATGGAAAGTACTTTACACTTATTACATTTACAGTATTGAACTACAGTTGTTCAAAAGTGCTATAATTTAAGATTTTTTTAGTATGTAGAATGTCAATAAATTTTATGTATGTGACATGCCTAGCATAGTGTCTGGAATTTTTTTTGTCTATTCTCCTGTTATTAAATGTATAAATGCTATAATTAAGATTTTTTTAGTATGTAGAATGTCAATAAATTTTATTTTATGTATGTGACATGCCTAGCATAGTGTCTGGAATTTTTTTTGTCTATTCTCCTGTTATTAAATGTATAAATATTTAATGATAAATAATTGTTATTTTAAATGAATACATATTTGTTTTTTCAAAATAGACTGCTAATATATGTTGCTAAAAGTTGTTTTTGACTTCCACAATATGGATAAATCATCAGAATGAGCTCAAGAAAATGCACAGCTCAGGATAGCTGAGGATCTTTTGATATTTGTTTGCTTATGTGATTTCTGTTTTGTACACTTGGGAACATCATTAATAACAATTTTTGGAAGTTTTTTTTTTTGATGAATTGAAGATTTTTTGTTAACATCTTTTTTTAAGTAATTTCTTTGGATTATAGTTGACTTACAATGTTGTGTTAGTTTCAGGTGTACAGCAAAGTGATTCAGTTATAAATATACATTTATTCACTCTTTTTGTTGTTAACTTCTTAAGGGGACATGAAACATCATTTGAGGCTTTCCCGATGACCTGTTTACTGTGCAGAACTACTTGTATACCTTCCCATGATATAATGACATTCTCAGGTGTTACTGAGCTCTGCAGAGCTGGTGACTCAGCTGTCTTATGGCTGTGGGCAGCTTCTTATTTGAATCCTCACACCTGCCAGCCTTTGTGTCCCCTTCTCTGCTGCAGTATGCTTTCCAGAAGTCCATTTTCTTGTCTCCAATGGAAGCTCCCAGAATTTGGTACTCTCCTCTCAGCTTGTAAATATTCCATCAAGGTTTAAAGTACTGAGTGCTACCCAAGTCCTTTCTTGAGCTGTCTCCTCAGTGTTTGCTCTTTGTAACACAGTGTTACGTACTGACTGAATGGCTGAGTAAAGAAGAAGGAGAAATAAGCGATGTTCTCTTACCATAAAGAAACTTACAGTCACCGGGAAGAACAACTAAATGCAAAGTACAAAGTTGAGTGAGAGCACACAGGAGGAAGTGCTAATTCTTCCTGGGTCGGGTCAAGACAATTTCACAGAGAATCTAGTTGAACCAGGCCTTGACTTGTGGATAAGATTATCCTAGGTGTAGAAAGGATGGAGGAAAAGAGCACTGCAAACATAAGAAAAGGGGAGGTCTGGGAAAGCCTAGGTGGCCCGGAACGGTTAAAGAGGGTGCAGGAGACAAAGACAGCCTGTGTGTGGTGGTGGGGCAGGGGGAGGGGGAATGGTCCAAATCAGCCTTCCAAGGCTCATGATGGCAAACCTGGGCCTCCCCCATCAGCAGCAGGTGATGCAGGAATGCAGTTGGTGTCAGAATGGGGCAGCCTTCATGTTCATGTAAATATTCTAGGAAAGGTTACAGGCAGTTGAGACTGAGGGCAGTCAAGTGATGGGACAGGATCTGTCTTGGAAATACTTGAGAGTACCCACTGGAAGGTTCTCAGCAATGAGGTGGGGGCAGCAGGCAGACCACCTCGGAAGCCACTGTGACGTGCACAGGAGAGAAAGTAACTGGGGAGACACATTGGTGGATAGTTCTGAGGGGACTCAGTGGGACATCAGAAAAGGGAGATGGTAGGGCAAGTCTGGGTAGACGGTGAAAATCCTAAGAGTGAAACAGACCACAGGTGATGCAATTTGGCCAGCATGGGAAGGAGAGACTTTTTTTTAATAGACTATTTCATCTGAGGCACCTGCAGGACACACAGGCACTGGGATGTAACGGTGGTATACTGGTCATCATTTCTCTCCAGGCGAGAGGAGTGCCTGGGTTTTAGCATTTGCCAATTTCTATGATGTAAATTCTCCTGCACTCAAGTCATTATGCTGTACACCTTAAACCTGTACATTCTTGTATGTCAATTATCTCAAAATTGGAAAAAGAAATGTGAAAAAAATTCTCCTACCATGATGAACTTCAAGCTCTGAGTGA
Source organism: Physeter macrocephalus (assembly GCF_002837175.3). Classification (NCBI taxonomy): domain Eukaryota; kingdom Metazoa; phylum Chordata; class Mammalia; order Artiodactyla; family Physeteridae; genus Physeter; species Physeter macrocephalus. Next base: position 112,652,266 of record NC_041233.1, read on the forward strand.
GAATTGTTTTTTAGATGTTTACCTCTTATTTTCTTATTGGTTGCATTAATTTACATTTCCAGGTGAATATTATATGTTAGTGAAAGCAACATTCTATAACTGGAATGTTTTGTAAGTCTATTAAAATGGTATTTTTTTTTAGAAGGCATCTTTTCTATTTGTTTATAAAAATTGGAAAAAAGTACTTTTATGTACTATATAATTTTTCAAATAACTTATAATATAAATTAATGATTTTGTATAATCTGATATACTGTTTTCTAATATTGAATCCTCTGTAATATTAAAATGTGTCTCTTTTACCTCTTGTATATTAATCTTTTAATTTACTCCCAAATTCTACCTTAGTATCTGAGAAATTTTGAATCAGCATTTATATGTGACAGCTGCTATAGTTCTCATTTGAATGTGAGTTCTCTAAGGTTTTTCATAAATGTGAAATGCATAAATACTTTGAAAATTCTTTTCTGAATAGATGCTGGAAGTGTTTAAAAAAATCCTCAGATATCTTTAATATCTTAGATATCTTAAATAATTCATCCATACCACTGCTTGGTCTCATTACGTTTTTAGGGGGAGTAAAGGATGATCAGAACTCATGGTATTGGGAGAAGATTTTCACTCCCAGCATGAACGTAAATGGGCACAAGGAAACTGCTGAACTTCTATGCTGAAAAGCAAGGTTAATGGAATTTCTATAGAAACATGAACATTAATATGATTTTCCCATTTATCCCCCCTCCTTTTAACATGTACATAGCAAATTAAATACTGCTGCAGCACTGCTAAAGCTTTGTTATTGTTGTGATTTTAAAAATTAGCGTAATAATTTTGGTGCTAATTATGCAGTTTTGGCATTCTGTTTCATCTCAATAGAAATACCCTTAAGCAGAGGAAAAAGGCTGTTTAATGGAAGTGCAAAATAAAAGAGAATGCTTTTAGAGTCTTGGATTAATTTTCATTACAAACAGCTTATAAAGTGACTATCAACTTTCAGTGCTGTAAATAATCATACTTCATAATGAAAACAGAAAAGGGCAAAAACATTTTCATGATTTCTTTTTCAATCAGGATTGTTAAAGCTCTGAAAAGATATTTTAAATATATCATAGTAACAACTTCCACTTATTAAGCATCAGTAGTACACCAGTTGTCTCCCATACAGGATGTCTCAATTTTACCAATAATCAAACTGCTTGCTTCTGTACAACATCATTTCCATTTTGAGGGAAACTCAGCATGTTCAAGGAGGTTAAGTAACTTTCTCAAAAAATTTTATAGAAAATATTCTTGTTTTCTAGGGGTGCCATAACAAAGTACCACAAACTGGGTGGCTGAAAACAAACTCATTGTCTTATGGTACCAGAGGCTACAAGCCCAAAATGAAGGTGACAGAAGGGCCATGGTCCTCTGACAGCTCAAGGTTCACCTCTTCTAGCTCTTGGTGCTTTGCCCAGTCTCTGGTGTTTGGGGGCATGTAGATCGCCTCACTTCAATCCTGTCTTCCTCTTTGTCCAGGCATCAAAATGTCCCCTTTTAATAAGGACACCAGTCCTATCGGATTTGGACCCATTCTAATGGCCTCATTTTAACTTAATTACCTCTGTAAATACCTATTTCCAAACTAAAAGAAGAATTACCATATGATCCAGCAATCCCACTCTGGTCATATATCTAGATGACACTAATTCAAAAAGATACATACACCGCTGTGTTCATAGCAGCACTATTTACAATAGCCAAGACATGGAAACAACCTAAATGTCCATCAACAGATGAATGGATAAAGTATTGTATATGTGTATATACAGTATACACATATATACAGCCATAAAAAAAGAACAAAATAATGCCATTTACAGCAACATGGATGCAAGTAGAGATTATCATACTAACACTAGTAAGTGAAGTCGGAAAGAGAAAGACAAATACCATATGATATCACTTATATGTGGAATACAATATGATACAAATGAACCTATCTATGAAACAGAAACACGGACATAGAGAACAGACTGGTGGTTGCCAAGAGGGAGGGGTTTGGAGGAGGGTTGCAGTGTGAGACTGGGGTCAGCAGATGTAAGCTTTTATGTATAGGATGGATAAACAACAAGGTCCTACTGTAGAGCACAGGGAACTATATTCAATATCCTCTGATAAACCATAATGAAAGAATATAAAAATGAATATATATGTATAACTGAATCACTTTGCTGTACAGCAGAAATTAACACAACGTTGTAAATCAACGATACTTCAAATTTAAAAAAAGACCTATTTCCAAATACCATCACATTCATGGGCCTAGGGGTTAGGAATTCAACATATGTTTTTCAGGGTGACACGATTCAAACCATAACGGATAAGCAAATATGTATCTGACAGCATTCTTTCAACTTCCAAGCCTATTTTGCTCCGCTGCCCACATCACCCTCTTATCATCAAAACTACACGTGTAAAGCCTTTCAGTTTAACATTTGAAATTGTTCAATGCCTTTCCTCCCTTGACTCTAAGTTCCTTGAGTCAGATGTATCATCTTATTTATGACTATATTCTCATCACAATAGGTAAGTGTCTAGTGCATTTTTAGTAACTATTTATTATGCTGAATAGAACAGGTTACTTGACAAAAATGTAAATTTCAGTATATATAGAAGTTTGAATGCTGAGATTACATATTACAATTCAATGATTGGTTTTTTTGATACTATATGTCAAAGAAATTAGATAAAGGCAATAAATTTTGGTATCTGCAATGCACTACGATTCATCTTTAGAACCGATTAACAAAGCTCAGAACAGTAAACATAGATGTGTTTTTTTTTTTTTTTTTTTTTACAACTTTAACAGAGCTGGTGCTTAAAAATCCTGAGGACGGACTTCCCTGGTGGTTCAGGGGTTAAGAATCCACCTGCCAATGCAGCGGACACGGGTTCGAGCCCTGGTCCGGGAAGATCCCACATGCCGCGGAGCAACTAAACCCATGTGCCACAACTACTGAGCCTCAGTTCTAGAGACTGCGAGCTGCAACTACTGAGCCCTCGCACCTAGAGCCTGTGCCGCAACCAGAGAAGCCACGGCAATGAGACGCCGGCGCACCGCAACTAGAGAAAGCCCACGTGCAAAGACGCAACGCAGCCAAATAAATAAATAAAGTTTTAAAAATCTTGAGGAATTCTGACAACCCTCAATTAGTTTGCCACAGAAAAAGTATATTAATTGATCGCTGAAACATCCCAGAATGTAGTTACAAGAACCAATCTCAGATGCGCTTGAGCTGGTTATTACTCTATAATTCTGAGACAGAAGACGAAATGTGAGGCATGAAGAGGAAAGATCCACATCCTACATAAACAATAATCATGTGGATTTGACCATTTCTCCATTTATTTTTTCATTTCTTTCTTCAGGGATTTAATTGTTTTTGTTTTCACCTACCCATCCACCCACCCATTCATCCACTAAATTCTCACAATTCTCTGACATTGATGGGAAGCCTTGATCGGACTGTTCTGATCCTCTTCCCCCTTTTCTGGAGTCCTCTCAAATAACAGATTTTTGTTTGTTTGTTTGTTTGCTTGTTTTCCCCTCCTACAGCTTCTTCCTTAGGCTTCTTCTGGAGGTGCAGCAGGAGTACCTTCTCTATGTCGCTTCCTAAAATTGTACTTTTCTCCACTTAGAAACACCCCTACTGATGCCATTCTTCTCTCATTTTCAACACAGCACATTTTAGCACCTTTTCTCTCTCCCGGGGTTCTTGTTTCCTTCCTGGACACCGAAACGTCTGCACAGGCATTGCGTTTCACCCCCTCAACTCTTTGACCTTATCACATTGAAGGATACTGCACTCAGCCATCCATGCTCAGGGCCCCAGGTCTGGATCTTTTCATCACTGTCCCTGTACCACATCCATGTCTCAAATTCAGACATGTCACACCATCCTAGAACCAAATCTACCACCCCAACACGGGACAGATCCCCCCGCTCTGCTTTTCATGTTGCTCCAATGGATGGACTGTCCCTGCTCCCGTCTAAGGAGAAGTTCTCTGTGCACCAATGCAACCGAAACCATGCATAGAGTTACAGGTTCTAAAAATATGAGACTGACGATCAAGTAAATCTGGAATAAGGTATAGTCCCTACAGCATCGGGAAATTTAGGTTTTGGTGGGAGAGATGGATAGGTAAAGAGGGAAATCATAATACAGTGTATTAACAATTATGGTAGGGATATTTAACCCAGTTGTCAAAACTGGATTTAGAAAATATTCCAAAAAGAAAGATCTCAGGGAGACTTTCTGAAAAAGTGATTTCTAGACAATCCAGAGAAGAGAGTTTTCTGTTCATACCTAAGCAAATATTGAATTCTTGGCCAGAACACAAATTATTTGCATTATAGGGCTCTAATACTTAAAATTATTGGTACATCCCATAAAACATTGTTCCTTAACAGTAGTCATTTTCTCAAACAAAATATATACCTGTCTCTTAAAAATGTATAATAAAGAGTTAACTGTCCAGAATTGATACTTTCGTCCTAGTCAATACAGCATCATCTTTGTTACCTCTCTGTAATTATTGTTGTTATTTCCTCTTTGTAATACCGACTTCTGCTGTTTCAAGACTGGGTCCAACTGTACGTTCAAGAAAATCTCACTTTGAAAGAAATAATAAGCAATAACAGACACACAAAGTGAAATATTTTTTATTTCTAGCACTGGAAGACATCATGAGCAGTTTCCTTTCCTCAGTCAACACGTGCCATTAAGATGCTATGTTAATTGATTGAATGATGTGATAAATTGTATGATTTCTAAGAGTGGTGATAGATTCCAATGGCATTTGACTCCTAATTTGATAAGTACGTGTGCATTTATCATCTTATTAGATCCTTAGCATAATTCTTCCAAACAGACAGGACAGATGGTCCTCCCATTTCATAGACCTAAAGTAGTTTAAAGGTTGCCCTGACCTACCAAGGTTACACACTCAGACCCAATATCCTGGTTCACTTCCTGTCCTCATACAAACCATTTTTTCTAATTAATTTTCATGTAAATTACATTATTTTTTCTGAAAAAAATATACTTGGGCATTTTCAGAGTTCATACCTTTCAATTCTGCCTACTTGAAGTGGAACATTATTTCAAACTCATGCAAAAAGTGAAATACAGAAGTGATAAAAAATAAAATTTGGATCAAAATTATGTACTTTTTATATCTTAAGCATCTTAGATCACAGAAGACACATTTTGCTAAAGAACAGTATCATTAACTTCTGTGGACTATCATTGTATAATCACTTGAAAAATTGTGATTTTGGGCTTTTTTTCTATTTCAGGTGAAAAATTAGATGGCTTCTACAGGCCAATCGTTATATTCTTTACTAGAAAGATGGGCATGCATGCCCCTGACCTTATAGAAGCTTATGGTCCAGTAAGAGAGAGACAGATGAATCATATAATACCTAAAGAATAGAGCACCTTTTAAAATTATCAGTGCTTTTATAACATCATTGTCACCTATGATCATTTTAAAGATACAATTTTTTAAATAAAATTGTATATGTATAAAATTAAACCATAGGTTCTTTATTAAGCCTCTCTTTATGTACAGTAACTTACAATAACTGAATAAGACATAAATTACGAAAAATGCTTCCCCAAATTTCCGTGTTACCTTACCAATCCAACCCTAATCGCATTAGATAATTACAACCTGGGTAAAATGGGATCATTCTAGTTGTAGGGATTAATATCTAAATGCCTGAGAGCCCTGTCAAGGCTACACTCATCCTGCTCATACACCGTAATGAGTTGTACTTTTTATTTCAATTTTAATTAAAGCTGGCCCTTGTATCTTCAGGTTCCTTATCTGTGGATACAGAGGGTTGACTGGACTACACCACTGTCTGTAAGGCGCTTGAGCATCCCCGGATTCTGGTATCTGCGGGGGGCGGGGGGGGGGCAGGGAACTATATTCAATATCCTCTGATAAACCATAATGAAAGAATATAAAAATGAATATATATGTATAACTGAATCACTTTGCTGTACAGCAGAAATTAACACAACGTTGTAAATCAACGATACTTCAAATTTAAAAAAAGACCTATTTCCAAATACCATCACATTCATGGGCCTAGGGGTTAGGAATTCAACATATGTTTTTCAGGGTGACACGATTCAAACCATAACGGATAAGCAAATATGTATCTGACAGCATTCTTTCAACTTCCAAGCCTATTTTGCTCCGCTGCCCACATCACCCTCTTATCATCAAAACTACACGTGTAAAACCTTTCAGTTTAACATTTGAAATTGTTCAATGCCTTTCCTCCCTTGACTCTAAGTTCCTTGAGTCAGATGTATCATCTTATTTATGACTATATTCTCATCACAATAGGTAAGTGTCTAGTGCATTTTTAGTAACTATTTATTATGCTGAAAAGAACAGGTTATTTGACAAAAATGTAAATTTCAGTATATATAGAAGTTTGAATGCTGAGATTACATATTACAATTCAATGATTGGTTTTTTTGATACTATATGTCAAAGAAATTAGATAAAGGCAATAAATTTTGGTATCTGCAATGCACTACGATTCATCTTTAGAACCGATTAACAAAGCTCAGAACAGTAAACATAGATGTGTTTTTTTTTTTTTTTTTTTTACAACTTTAACAGAGCTGGTGCTTAAAAATCCTGAGGACGGACTTCCCTGGTGGTTCAGGGGTTAAGAATCCACCTGCCAATGCAGCGGACACGGGTTCGAGCCCTGGTCCGGGAAGATCCCACATGCCGCGGAGCAACTAAACCCATGTGCCACAACTACTGAGCCTCAGTTCTAGAGACTGCGAGCTGCAACTACTGAGCCCTCGCACCTAGAGCCTGTGCCGCAACCAGAGAAGCCACGGCAATGAGACGCCGGCGCACCGCAACTAGAGAAAGCCCACGTGCAAAGACGCAACGCAGCCAAATAAATAAATAAAGTTTTAAAAATCTTGAGGAATTCTGACAACCCTCAATTAGTTTGCCACAGAAAAAGTATATTAATTGATCGCTGAAACATCCCAGAATGTAGTTACAAGAACCAATCTCAGATGCGCTTGAGCTGGTTATTACTCTATAATTCTGAGACAGAAGACGAAATGTGAGGCATGAAGAGGAAAGATCCACATCCTACATAAACAATAATCATGTGGATTTGACCATTTCTCCATTTATTTTTTCATTTCTTTCTTCAGGGATTTAATTGTTTTTGTTTTCACCTACCCATCCACCCACCCATTCATCCACTAAATTCTCACAATTCTCTGACATTGATGGGAAGCCTTGATCGGACTGTTCTGATCCTCTTCCCCCTTTTCTGGAGTCCTCTCAAATAACAGATTTTTGTTTGTTTGTTTGTTTGCTTGTTTTCCCCTCCTACAGCTTCTTCCTTAGGCTTCTTCTGGAGGTGCAGCAGGAGTACCTTCTCTATGTCGCTTCCTAAAATTGTACTTTTCTCCACTTAGAAACACCCCTACTGATGCCATTCTTCTCTCATTTTCAACACAGCACATTTTAGCACCTTTTCTCTCTCCCGGGGTTCTTGTTTCCTTCCTGGACACCGAAACGTCTGCACAGGCATTGCGTTTCACCCCCTCAACTCTTTGACCTTATCACATTGAAGGATACTGCACTCAGCCATCCATGCTCAGGGCCCCAGGTCTGGATCTTTTCATCACTGTCCCTGTACCACATCCATGTCTCAAATTCAGACATGTCACACCATCCTAGAACCAAATCTACCACCCCAACACGGGACAGATCCCCCCGCTCTGCTTTTCATGTTGCTCCAATGGATGGACTGTCCCTGCTCCCGTCTAAGGAGAAGTTCTCTGTGCACCAATGCAACCGAAACCATGCATAGAGTTACAGGTTCTAAAAATATGAGACTGACGATCAAGTAAATCTGGAATAAGGTATAGTCCCTACAGCATCGGGAAATTTAGGTTTTGGTGGGAGAGATGGATAGGTAAAGAGGGAAATCATAATACAGTGTATTAACAATTATGGTAGGGATATTTAACCCAGTTGTCAAAACTGGATTTAGAAAATATTCCAAAAAGAAAGATCTCAGGGAGACTTTCTGAAAAAGTGATTTCTAGACAATCCAGAGAAGAGAGTTTTCTGTTCATACCTAAGCAAATATTGAATTCTTGGCCAGAACACAAATTATTTGCATTATAGGGCTCTAATACTTAAAATTATTGGTACATCCCATAAAACATTGTTCCTTAACAGTAGTCATTTTCTCAAACAAAATATATACCTGTCTCTTAAAAATGTATAATAAAGAGTTAACTGTCCAGAATTGATACTTTCGTCCTAGTCAATACAGCATCATCTTTGTTACCTCTCTGTAATTATTGTTGTTATTTCCTCTTTGTAATACCGACTTCTGCTGTTTCAAGACTGGGTCCAACTGTACGTTCAAGAAAATCTCACTTTGAAAGAAATAATAAGCAATAACAGACACACAAAGTGAAATATTTTTTATTTCTAGCACTGGAAGACATCATGAGCAGTTTCCTTTCCTCAGTCAACACGTGCCATTAAGATGCTATGTTAATTGATTGAATGATGTGATAAATTGTATGATTTCTAAGAGTGGTGATAGATTCCAATGGCATTTGACTCCTAATTTGATAAGTACGTGTGCATTTATCATCTTATTAGATCCTTAGCATAATTCTTCCAAACAGACAGGACAGATGGTCCTCCCATTTCATAGACCTAAAGTAGTTTAAAGGTTGCCCTGACCTACCAAGGTTACACACTCAGACCCAATATCCTGGTTCACTTCCTGTCCTCATACAAACCATTTTTTCTAATTAATTTTCATGTAAATTACATTATTTTTTCTGAAAAAAATATACTTGGGCATTTTCAGAGTTCATACCTTTCAATTCTGCCTACTTGAAGTGGAACATTATTTCAAACTCATGCAAAAAGTGAAATACAGAAGTGATAAAAAATAAAATTTGGATCAAAATTATGTACTTTTTATATCTTAAGCATCTTAGATCACAGAAGACACATTTTGCTAAAGAACAGTATCATTAACTTCTGTGGACTATCATTGTATAATCACTTGAAAAATTGTGATTTTGGGCTTTTTTTCTATTTCAGGTGAAAAATTAGATGGCTTCTACAGGCCAATCGTTATATTCTTTACTAGAAAGATGGGCATGCATGCCCCTGACCTTATAGAAGCTTATGGTCCAGTAAGAGAGAGACAGATGAATCATATAATACCTAAAGAATAGAGCACCTTTTAAAATTATCAGTGCTTTTATAACATCATTGTCACCTATGATCATTTTAAAGATACAATTTTTTAAATAAAATTGTATATGTATAAAATTAAACCATAGGTTCTTTATTAAGCCTCTCTTTATGTACAGTAACTTACAATAACTGAATAAGACATAAATTACGAAAAATGCTTCCCCAAATTTCCGTGTTACCTTACCAATCCAACCCTAATCGCATTAGATAATTACAACCTGGGTAAAATGGGATCATTCTAGTTGTAGGGATTAATATCTAAATGCCTGAGAGCCCTGTCAAGGCTACACTCATCCTGCTCATACACCGTAATGAGTTGTACTTTTTATTTCAATTTTAATTAAAGCTGGCCCTTGTATCTTCAGGTTCCTTATCTGTGGATACAGAGGGTTGACTGGACTACACCACTGTCTGTAAGGCGCTTGAGCATCCCCGGATTCTGGTATCTGCGGGGGGCGGGGGGGGGGGGGCGGGCAGTCCTGGAACCAATCCCCCGTGGATACCACAGAAGACTGTTATCCTGAGCGCCTAGCACTATAAACAGCTGAAAACAGTTTTGGGGTTCAAGATTTGGTGTTTGATTGTCAGCCGTAACATATGCATGCAACCCTGTGATGTAATAGAAACCACCAGAATCAGCAAGGGTATTGAACCTTGAGTTGCTTCGTTAATGACGGCAGCCGATTTATGACCGTAGACTCCGTGTTCAACCCTAGCTGCGATGTGAGTGTTAATCACAATGCATCCGCCAAGAAAACTGAAGGGAAGCTTTAAAGGTGTTAAAGATTATAAAAGGTCCACTTTAAATTTATTTCTTTCCATGTTAAAGTATCTCAATGTAAGTTAACTCTACTAAGAATCCAGCCACCTAATTTTGTCTGAAAGATTTACACATGCTGACAGTAAAGCTTTCAAGTGGGTGGTGGGGGGAGCCGATGCACAGCTGTGTTAACTGAAACAAAATAGAACTCTAACCAGAATTTATTCTTAATCACAGTAGTGGGGTGAGTTTTAAATAGGAAGGATGTCACTTGTCTAAGCTTATTAAATAAGGAATAGCTTTATTATTAATACTTGTAAAAGGAAATGACTTATTTTTTTCCTAGGTTCAATAAAGATCTTCAAATAAGCAACAATTTCATTTGTAGGTACACCAAATTTTAAATCAACTAAGTTAGACCTTCAAGTAGGTTATAAATCTGCTAGAAAAATTCTAAAATGGTTTTTAAATTTATGATGCCCTCTATTTACAACTAAAGCATCCATATAAAATGACCTAATTCTATGCAAGCTCTAATGTTGGGGTTAGTTTAAAAAAGAACAAACCTGTAGGTTAAAGTCTAAATTAGACCCACATACTGTATCTGTAGAGAGATATTTAAACTTAAAGCAGTAAAAAAATTTTAATACAATTTAGATATAAGAGAATGAGGCTGAAGAATATTATGTGTTTTGTAGTGAAGAGACACATTACATACTTCAGGGGATCATGTGGTCACACTGCTGTGTACTCATCAGGAATGAAAGGACTTAAAGAATGGCCTAGTCATGCTGGAGGAACAAAAATCCACTATTTTTAACTTGGAATAGATGCCACATCATTGACAGAAGAAAGAGTAGAAAGTCAAGTTTTAAGTGGAACTTCTGAGTTCTATAGATCATTTTATAGTCAGTCTACAAGGTAACAAAAATATGAAATTAAAATCTCATTGGGACTTCCCTGGTGGCGCAGTGGTTAAGAATCTGCCTGCCAATGCAGGGCACACGGGTTTGAGCCCTGGTCCGGGAAGATCCCACATGCCGCGGAGCAACTAAGCCTGTGCGCCACTGAACCTGTGCTCTAGAGCCCGCGAGCCACACCTACTGAGCCTGTGCACCACAACTACTGACACCCACATGCTTAGAGTCCGTGACCCACAAGAGAAGCCACCGCAATGAGAAGCCCATGCACCGCAACGAAGAGTAGCCCATGCTTGCCACAACTAGAGAAAGCCTGCACGCAGCAACCAAGACCCAACGCAGCCAAAAAAAATAAATGAATAAAATAATTACAAAAAAAGGAAAATCTCATTGAGAAATTAGGTTAATGAATATAAACCTCTTAACCACACTTCCGTACATTCCATTTGGTTATTTTAAGTATGTGGCTACTTGAGAGAATGACACTCAAATAATTAACTAGTGGCATGGCCCATGCAATGACCAGTCAGAGAAGAAACTGACCAGGTCCTTCTATTTCTGCAGATGCTGAAAATGGGCCATGACAGACAACAACAGTGATCATCATCACTATTTATTTTATTGAATGGCTACTGAGAGTTAAATGCTCTTCATACAGTATTTATCATAACAACCCTCCTAGGTACGTAAATTATCTCCATTCCAGAGAGAACTGAAGTTACATTCAGAGAAATTTCTATGAATTTCTCAAAGTAACTAGGAAATGATACAAACCACTTCTGTACCAGGCCTATAAAAACCTCCCAGGTGATATTCTACCCTCTTCCTCCTCCTTTCAGCCAGCTAGATTTTACCTCCAAGTTTACCCTGGCAGCTCTACATAGAACATGTAGTAACGAATATAGAAATGGAGTTATAGCTGTAGGTTTGCTGCAAAACGTGAACTCGAATCCACAGTTATCTACATGAAGGCACAGGTATCGGGGGCTATGTTCCTTGTTTCAGAAGTAAATTCAGCTGATCATGAATGCCTTTAAATTCTGTTAGCAGATAAAACCCAAATATACTATAAAAAGGATGTGCGCTGTAAGTAAACACAGTGGCTTATTACTATTTCTTTAATTACTTTCCATCCTGAAGAAACCAATTCTACGGTTCAAATTCAACAGCAAATTCTATGTGCCAAATTAAATACCACACATTACCATACACTAAATGAGAGACTGGCATTCTTTTCTACTCATAGAAAGATGGAAGATGCAGACTTAATCTGCTCTTCATGGAAATTCATTAATAAAGACAAATTGTTAGTAGCCTTAGACTTTGAAAGAAAAACCTCAGTATTGACTAGTTTCTATGCCTGATAGAAGACAGTCTCACTTTTAAACAAAACAGTTCCCTTATTACCACATATACTGATTTTTGAGGGGTCCTCTAAGAAAAAAATGCAGTGTGCAAATGAGTCCACGTCAGTTCCCTCCTAATTAGACAGAACGCATGAGGATAATATTCAGAGAAGAGAATTATCAAAAGGAAAGTCTGGGGGTGCTCCTGGGGACGTCCACCAGGATTGAAGTTCAAATAGGCTGCGTCCTGTCTCTTTTAGGAGAATGGACTGCCCCCCTATTTAAGCTGCTTCTTGGATGCAAAAGATGGTTGCAATCCTTGACTTGGCCTCTATTTTACACACTGAAGTTAAAGGAAATCACTCTCTGGGACCTAGACTGAAGTGGAGATCCACCAGTGAGTCTTAGCAATGTCTGTTACCCTTGACATTTTCCCAGTTTCCAGTTGTAGAGTCCTTCTCAGTCTCTGAAGCACCTCCTCATGTATTATCACATTTGGTCCTAAACCTGATTAATTGGTAGGACAGGTGTGAAGTTAGAGAGAAGTGTCGGGACATTTGATGACATTTTACTGTCATACAGCTGTTAAGATGGAATATAAATCACATAATTCAGGCTCAATCCTCTTCCGCCAGAACTCAGCATTTGTGGGATACTGAATGGGAGATTTCCCGAGTATTTCTACACACTCTTCCCTGTAAGAGAATGATGATCTCCACTCATTACATTAGGAGTCACTGCGTCCCCTGTAGGTGGAGAAAGCACATTTGCCCCATTAACTCTGTGCAGTGGAAAAGCGAATGACCTCGATTTATCCAAGTCTGAGCAGAAACCATGAGAGACTTTGTTTCTGCCAGTTAGTCTTCTCTTTCTTTGCCTCGAGACTGGCACCTCCCAGGTAAAAATGGCACGTACCAGGTCAGGGCAGCTCTTTCACCCGGGTTCTGGATGAGAGGCTTTATGGAGCAGAACAGTCTGGAAAGTGGCCCCTGCCTACACATGATGTGAGCAAGAAAAAGCTCACACCACAGTTGGAAGGGCAGAGCCTCGTCAGAGTGAACGAAGGTACTCTCTGAAAGTTCTAGTCTTTACCTTCAAAATGACAGCTGCTGGCAGGCATGCCCAAAGAAGCATGAATACAGAAACAGGTCAGGCATGGATCAGCCAAGTTACCAATTGCATTGAGATAAGAGCCTCAGGAAAATCCTCATGTTCTCCCAGTTCAGGAAGATAAGCTGCCTTGATGTGGAAATGACTTTCCTTACTGCATGGCGTGAGGCATGGCATTTCTACCCCACCTCACCAGAAACTAACGACGTTAGGTATCGTTTCATGGGACGAATATTCTTATTAGAGAAGAAGAAAGGGGTGCTGTACACGTGAGGTTCTCAAGATGTCTCACACCACAACAAACAACATGTAAAGAGGTAGACATATCTACTGCCAGTAGGAATTAACTTAATCTGTAGGTCTCAGATATTGACCATGGTAACGTGTGGTTGGTATGTTTACAAGGAGCAGAGCTGAGACCTTAATAAATAGAACCAGACATGTCTGGAATATTATGAACCACTTAGGCATGCATATAATAAAACTGTAAACGTTAAGGGATGTATTTATTATTACAATTAGGGAGACAAGATGGAAGAAACTTCACAAGGAAAGGAACCTGTATGAAATTAAAAGAAGTTGGGAAGATCTACTTTCTTTTCATGCTATAGCAAGTGGCAAATATTTCATGACTTGAAATCTTTTAATTGTCTTAACATCTTTCTTGTTGTTGTAACCCACAAGGAAGCCACAAGCTGCTACAGAAAAGTCTATAATAAGCATTTTCTAAATGATTCTCTATAATCACCATTTTGGTATAAAGGCAAGTTAATTTTATCCTGTACTGATGGAAAACAAGAAGGAGCATCTTTCAGTCTTACTGCTATGAGAATTATACTGATGGAAGAAAGTGCAAAGCCATGCTATTTAAGTTGTTTGAATATCAGCTAAATTACTTTTGAATAATTAAATATTACTGATTCTGCAATTGTAATTCTAGAGTATCAACTAAAATACGATTCTAATTCTAAGTTACTAATAAAAGAATGACAATTTATATATGATGGGACCAGTCTGAGCTCAAATTCTGTTTTATGGAGACATTGCTACATTTATGAATTAAAGCAACAATCCAAATTGCATTTATGAGTTCAAGTAAGTATCAATTCTAATCACATGCTTAAACATGTTGACTTACACACTTGCGCAATAGAGGAAAATTCCCTATTGAACCAGTCTACCGTGAAGTTTTCATTTTCCTTTTTTATATTTACTAACTTTTTTTATATTAAATTCTACTTTGTTTTTAAAATTTCAATTTATCAACTTTTTAAAAATGTTTATCAAAACCTTATGCACAAAGGCAAATTTCCATTTGAAATATATGTTAACAAGTTTGATCCCTAGAAATATTGCTTAAATTATGAAAAGTATTAGTCCATATTTAGAAGAAACTCAGCAGAGAAAAGAAAAAAAAGAACTGTTAAGTGACCCCACAATCCCTCAGTTTTTCAAAATATTAAGTGCAAAATGTGAAAAAAATGAAAATAATCATCTCAGTCAAAACTACCTCAAAATGATGTGAGTTGTCTGTCATATCAAATATGACTTTTAGTTTCTAAATGCTGGGTAGCATGCTAATCAAGAAGATTCTTCTACAAAAAGAAGATTAAAGATGATTTTGGTTACCCCTGATGGAATGAAACAAAATAATTGCCAACGTTTGAAAGAGCAACCGGTATTTTAAATACCTTGGGCAAGAGTGATTTTTAATTATCAAGTACTACTTTTGAGAATTTTGAATGTGATTGAATCTTAAATGAATGCTCACTGATACAGATTTATATGTGTTTCTAAATAATTTACAAAGTTGGCATAGTTTATAATTTACTTAATACGTATTTTTGAGAAACTGGAAGGATATGTATAAATTTATTGACACTCTGGGTCATAGAAATAGAAATGATCTTTATTTTCTTTATATTTATATTCCAAATTTTATTTTACAGTTGTATATAGATTTCAAAGTCCTCATATAATCAGCAAAGTAAACAGCTCCCCTTGTCCTTAAGCCTTTTTTAAAAAATTTTATTGAAATACAGATGACTTACAATGTTGTGTTAATTTCTGCTGTACAGCAAAGTGATTCAGTTATACATATTATTTTTCATATTCTTTTCCCTTATGGTTTATCACAGGATACTGAATATAGTTCCCTGTGCTATACAGTAGGAACATGTTGTTTATCCATTCTATATATAATAGTTTGCATCTGCTAATCCCAAACTCCTAATCCATCCCTCCCCCACCCTTCTCCCCCTTGGCAACTACAAGTCTGTTCTCTACGTCTGTGAGTCTGTTTCTGTTTTGTAGATATGTTCATCTGTGTTGTATTTTAGATTCCACATATAAGTGACATCATATGGTATCTGTCTTTCTCTTTCTGACTTACGTCATTTAGTATGATAATCTCTAAGCCTTGGTTTTAATTGACTAATATCTTTATCATAAATGTACACAAAGTCCAATGGATGCAAGACTTTGATGTGTGTATGACAAAGCAGGAACCTGCACGAGACATTCTTATATGTATAAGATTATTTGTCGAGACTAAGACTGAGGCCTCCAGGAAGAAAGAATAATCAACAAGTTCACATGCTTCTGTTTGTGCTGGTTCAGTTCTTCTCATGGTGACTTGCTTCTGCCTTATGATCATAACAGCTATCAATGAAGTCTTTAAATCTTCCATTTCTCAACAGATATCCTAGCTGAAATCCGCAACAGGGAATCAACTAGAAAATGCTTATTTGTTTAAAAATGAAACTTAAGGAACGTGTCTCAGAATGAAAGCAACAAAATCAACCCGTTCATCATTGTTCCAAATGACGACTGATCTGGTAATGCTAATGACGTGTGGGTTTAAATTTAAAATTTATACACAAAACATTATTTGTGAGTAACTTTGTAAAACTGTAATACAAATATGCTTCTTCTTCAATACTTAGTTATATCTCCTTTTTTTCCAGCCAAGGACCTCTTAAGAATGGAATTTTTTTAATTTTTAAAATTTTGTTTTTAAATTGTTAATTTTATATTGGAGTCGAGTTGATTTACATTGTTGTGTTAGTTTCAGGTGTGCAGCAAAGTGATTCAGTTATACATGTATTTATTCTTTTTCAGATTCTTTTCCCATATAGGTTATTACAGAGTATTGAGTGGAGTTCCCTGTGCTCTACAGTCGGTCCTTGTTGATTATCTTATATATGATAGTGTGTATATGTTAATCGCAAACTCCTAATTTATCCCCCCCCACACCTTGCCCCTTCTTGACAGCAAAAGGTAATCATTCAAGATTTATTGTCACCGCTGACAGTTTTCGGCTCACGGTTATGAATGCACGCGTCAGGATCTTTGCCAGACGTGTGACATGTCCCTGAGGATCTGTGCCAGAAACGAGGAAGGCTCCCCTGCCATGCTGTCCAGAACATTTAAGCAACGACCCTCATCATGGGTCAGTGGCTGGTCACCAAAAGTCCTGCCTAACTCCTGCTAAGCCAACCTGGACCTGAACAATTGCCTATACAGATACACATAGGTTTTAAGAGACTGCAATGAGTATCATACCACCGAGATCACAAATCACACAAAAAAGGCAAGAACACTTTTAAATATGCTTTGAATTTAAGACAACCACCGCGGACATATTAATTTGGCAAATAGGGCAATCATCCCAGAACATCATGTTAGCCCAACAGAGCTTACTTAAAATAATAAAAAATAAAATAAAATAAATTTTTTTTTTTTTTAAACAACGTTATTAGCTCTCTTTAACCAATGAACCCACACTGAATTCTGTGACCAACGCCGGGATCCTGCGGTCAGCTCTGTCCTACGCCCTCAACAAATACCAGAAAAAGTGGACCAAGGTGAGTGCGCAAATCTGACATCTGTTCTCAGCCTTCAGCATCATCAGCTACAATCTGTGCCGTGTGGCAGCCCGTGTTTTGCGTGACTAAGTCAGTCTTGTCGCAAAGAAAAATCTGTGACCAAGAGGAGGTAGTCTACACTAGGTCAGGCATTCATGGAAGAGAAGTTCAGAACTTCTGAACGGGTATGGATGGCTTTGTCATGCATGGGTTTGTACCCAAACCAAGCACTCGTCCCCGAAAGCCCAGCAGAGCTTGAGTCCTATAAACCCAATCATGTAGGTCAGGAATTGGAGGACCACTCTGAATACAGAATGCACCTGTATGGGCCCCCAGAAAGATCCTGACTGTGATCATTCACACCTTAACCTTATTCCCTACCATGAATTTACCTCATCTATCAGGAAGTCTGAAGAGTTAAATTAGGACTAAACAGCAAGCAGCAGAAAAAAAAAAAAAATCACAATCACAGACAGGATAATCATCCCCCACTAGAGGAGCTGGGAGGCAAAATGACAAATAGCAAAATCAAACCATGCAATTTTCTACCACTACATTTGGCTTTAACATTTTTTTCTTACAATTTTTAATAGTTATTTTCTACTCTGTTTTCTCTGGAACTTATAAAACATAATGGTTCCCTCATCTCAGTGGTCTGTGACTTCTGAATTTGGGAATCAAGTCATGCCGCTGTTTAAAGCGCACAACATCCCTCAAAACATTGGCAGGTGAAATCTGATGGTGGGGAAGCTCTCGTGTTTTCACTGCTGCGTCCGTACAGCCAAATGAGGCTGGAGCAGCCATGCTGGGAAGAGTCACAAGATCAAAGCCGAGAGAAGGAAACATGCTTTTGGCTAGAGCATGGCCGAGCTGGACAGGGACAAAGCCGGTGGACAGACCACAGCCTTACGAAATACAGAGTCCAGACATCCAGCTGGTAGGGATGGTAGGGGAGGTTTCTATTTTGGAAGCACTAGAGGTAAGAGGGCACGTGAGGCCCCATCTCGCGTTCACAACCGCGCTTGCTAAAATGACCTGCAGGAATAACTCACACTAGCATGGAGTTTCTAAGCGGCGGGACACAGGACTCATCATTTGGCACACTCCACTCAGCTCAGCAGGCTTTGCATGTCTGCGAGTTAGGAGGAGAAAATATGCTCCATTTAGAAATACAAGTGAAGCTCAGACAAGGGACCGTGTCTTAAATAGGGTCTGTCTGAACGTGATCTCTTATGAAGTGGGAAGGAAACAGTCAAGGAAATAGGGATAGAAGAGAGATGGCCTCCTTTCTGTGCCAGAGGTGTGGCCCTGGCTTGCTCCTGGCTCCCTGAGCTCACAGTGGTGACCTGGGCTGTGCTCTCTGCAGTGATGACAACCTCATCCAGTGCCAACTCCTTTGCACTCCCGGTTCTGTGTGTGGCTGGATACAGGGCCAGAGGAAGGCGGCCAATGGCAGCAGGGTTGTCAGCTGCTGAAAATACAGCACAGGCCTCCCAAGGACCAGGTAGGAGGACTGCAGAGCCACCTGAAATTAGCAAAACGAGGCAAATATGGGCCGAGGATGGCAAAAAACCACGACAAGCTCTGTTTGCCTGGAAACTTTTGTATGTGATCATTTATTACTGGTCTATCCTTCAGTTTGCCCTACTGGAGTAATAGTAAAATTGAAAATAGTCATAAAGGAAACGGCATCTCCGAAAAGAGAAATCCGCAAATAATGATGCTTCAATTACAAATGAACTAAAAAAAAAAAAAAAAAAAACTTTCAAATCCTTAACTTTCACCCTATTATGTGAGCATTGCCTCATTTCACTGTAGGTAAGTAGACCTTCTTATATATAAAATGCATACTTTTTTTGAAACTTACTAAGATACATGTTAAATTACTGTGATCTAGCACCATATTTAAAGCAACTCAGTGTTCATGTCTAAAAAGTAGATTATTTACCCTTCAACTTTATTATTTCCATTCATTCATACATTTATTCATTCACTCAACCAATACTGGTGGAGTACTTTGAGTTCCAAGCAATTTAACACCTAGGAGTTCATTGACTAGAGAAAACAGGATCCTTGCATTGAAGCTTAAATTCTATTGTTGGCGGGGGGGGGGGGAAGTGGGGGTGGGACTGGTGGAGTACTTTGAGTTCCAAGCAATTTAACACCTAGGAGTTCATTGACTAGAGAAAACAGGATCCTTGCATTGAAGCTTAAATTCTATTGTTGGCGGGGGGGGGGGGAAGAGGGGGTGGGGAGGTAGATAACAAGCCAATGAGTAAATATAAAATAATTCTGTTAGTGATAAGTATAAGAAAGAGAGAAGAAAAAAATATCTGAGAAAACATCAGTGTGCTAGGGGTTAGGAGGGCAGGGATGCACGCTGATCCTGTTTCGTAGCGTGGTGGTCGGGGAAGGCATCGCTGATAAGGTGCCAGGTGACCAGAAGTGTGATGAAAGTCAAGGAGAGGTGCCTGTCCTTGCTGGAGAAGATGCTCCAGGTGACGGCTCCGAGGAGCGTGCTTGGCGTATTCAAAAGGAACAGCCGGGGGCCAATGTAGCTGGAATGAAAGACAGGAGGCAGATGGCAGGATAGGAGAACAGACCCTGGAATATTTAACAGGGCAAGGTGATGAGTTGGGCTTTTATTCCAAAGGACATGGAGAGCCGCAGAAGGGTTTTGAGCAGAGGAGTTCCACGATCTGGTTTCAAAAGGCAAAGAGCCTTGCTGGCCACCACGGTGAGGCTGCTGCTGTGACCCGGTGAAGCCACGGTGTTGGCTTCAATGTGTGGTAATAGAGGTCCTGAGAGGAGAGTGTTTTCTAAATCTGCTGTGAAGGGTGTCTCAGTCTGTCCCGGCTGCTACAACAGAAGACCACAGACTGGGTGGCTTACCAACAACAGAAATGTGTTTCTCATAGTTCTGGAGGCTGAACTCTGAGATCAGGGTGCCTGCCTGGTTGGGTGAGGCCTGGTTTATAGATTATCAACTTCTAGCTCTGTCCTCACATGCTGGAAGGGACCGGGGAGCTCTCTGGGGTCTCCTCTAATAAGGGCACAAATCCAGTTCATGAGAGCCTGTTCATGAGGGCCCCATTCTTATGACCTAAACACCTCCCAAAGGACCCACCTCCTAATACCACCATTTCTGGGGCCTAGGGGATGGGAGAAACACATTCAGACCATAGCAAAGGTAGAGCCAATGTGATTGGCTGTTGGATTGAACATAGGATCTGAGAGAAAGTCAAGAAAATGACTTATTATTCAGGGTGTTCAAGTGTTGAATTTCCATAATACGCACCAGCACTGTAATTAAAGACTACTCTTCAGCATCAAGGTAAGGAACTCTAGTATGAATTTATATTGTTAATAGTTAATTATCTTGAACAATCTTCACAATAAATTTTTAATTATTATTTATAAAACAAAGTCCTCAAGTCTTCCTTGTGGAGTGATGGAAAGTACCCTTCAGGCATTTACAAATTTAAATATGCTACAATGTGTTTTCCATCATGAGTTAATGTATTTCCTTAACAAGTCTGTTTTCAGGAGGTTGGGAAATACCTAGTTTAATGTATGATGCCCTTGAAAACAGGGCAATGATCCATGGGCTGAAAAAGTTATATCCTACAGGATTGGGAACTAGATCACATTCACCTGTTTATTTTAATTTACCATTTAAAAATGTATTCCAGGGCTTCCCTGGTGGTGCGGTGGTTGAGAGTCCGCCTGCCGATGCAGGGGACGCGGGTTCGTGCCCCGGTCCGGGAAGATCCCACATGCCGCGGAGCGGCTGGGCCCGTGAGCCGTGGCCGCTGAGCCTGCGCGTCCGGAGCCTGTGCTCCGCAACGGGAGAGGCCACAACAGTGAGAGGCCCGCGTACCGCAAAAAAAAAAAAAAAAGTGTCGTTAAATACTCTGAATCTTATTTGACTGAATTCTGAAAAAAACTGCCATTCTTTTCCTTGTGGAGGTGTTAAAAGGAAGGGGCCACACTTGAATGACAAAGAGCATGAAATCAGAGGAGCTGGGTTCAAATATGGCATCTTCCACTTCAAATTTGTGTGCTTTTGTTTCCCAATTGTTGAAATGAGATGTTAACTCTGGTGATCCCAAAGGTCCTTCCTAGCTCTCATATTTTATATTAATTAATGTTAATTCAATGATTTAGAAAATAGATATTAACTGTTTTCTATATTTTGCTAAATGCTATGTATATAAAAATGAGTAGGATAATCAGCTGCTGACATCATGGAGTGTGATCTTATTGTCAAAACAACGTATGTGTAAAATTCTATCCTTAATAGGCCAGTAACTTCCAAATATTGTATGTTGTTCATCTTATAAGAGAGGTTGCCAAAGTCAGAACAATTAAAATAAACATTTTAAGAAGTTAAGGGGTTTGGATGAAGTATTACAACAGAGGATGAACAAATGAACATCAGTATATGGGAACACATACAACTGAGCATAAATTAAGGCCCTGGGATTTCTATGGCAAAAATGGCAGGGTAATGGGATGTGGGACTTTCATCATCTGAAATAAGAGGAACCATCCCATTTAAAAGGAAATTAGTTTGTGTATAACCGAATCACTTTCCTGTATACTCGAAACTAACACAACGTTGTAAGTCAACTATGTTTCAATTAAAAAAGGAAATTAGTATTTACATGAAGAACATTAAATACCTTCAATAGGTTTGCAAAAGCTATAGGAATGACTATTGCTTTAAGGCACATTGCGCAAAAGAAGATGACAAATTGTAATTTCTTCTAAATTCTTTACCATAAAGACACTCATGTTTTTCCCCTTTGTTCTCTTCAAGAAAAGTGCATTCATTTAAATTCCAATAGGTTACCAATACCTTTCGCTTTTTTCTTTCTACTTTCTACTACCCCGTTTGAAATTAGGATATAAAGGAAGACTTGAGAATCTCCAGAAAGAAGTATTAACAGCTAAATTCTTTACAGAGATCAGCTGAAACTCACTCCTGAATCCACGAAATTGGGCAACGTCCTTCTAGTACTAGATCCTAACAGGAGGATGGAGTTCTAAGCATGTTACATGTATTAGAATTATTTAACCTTCCTAATAGCCCTATGTAGAAAGATTCAAATATATGTTCATTTTACAGATGAGGATGTAATGCCGAGAGGTTAGGTGTCTTCTCCAGGGACAGAAGTTAATAAGGAGTCAGAATTCAGAACCAAAGACAATGTGATCTGCTCTTCAATACAGGCTCAAGTTCTGTGTGCGTGTACATATACATATAACCCCATAAACATAACTTATTTCCTGTTTTGTCACTCATCTCTTTCTTCTGTTTTGGTAAATACATAAGATAACTGAACTTCATGTCAAGGAATCTAGAAGTACCCAATTAGAGAGAGACCATTTGATTCAACCAATGCATTAGTTTCGTATTCAATCAAAAATTAACGTCTACGGTTATAACAGCTTTTAAAATGGTTCTCTTGACTAAACTGCCAATTATACAAGTTGCTTAATCTAATAACCCTCCTCATGTTGCTTCTGAGAAGAATCTGGGTTGGCATGCACACATATTAGTATAGGCAACTGCATGCATGACTAAAAACCTTACAGAATTTTGTTTTTTTAAAATTATTTGAATGGTATTTAATTGTCCGTGAAGAGTGATAAGAATAAAACCCTATGACAGAAAACACACTTAATGAAATTTTGCTTTTGAAACTAACGACTGCGTGCTTCCCTTGGAGAACAGCAGTAATTTCTCCCTTGAAAAGTAACTGGCTTTTGTTTCTATGGTATAATTACAATAACTTCAGATAAGTAAAAGGATGTCATAGAGACATGCCCTAGAGATAATTACTCTTAATATTCGGTTGCACGTCCTTCTAGATGTCTATCCGTAGATTATGTGTCTATAGGCGTATAGGCATGTGAGTTTTAAATATACAGGAATTTTCACTGTAGGTACTGTCTGCTAATGTGTCTTTCACTTAAGGGGTTGTGAAAATCTTTTCACATCAATAAGGCCCTTCTTGTTCTTATAGACAGAACAGCATCCCACCTGTAATACTTCACGGATGCCTCCTAGTAAACATCTGGTTTGTTCACAACTATTAAACGTTTTAAACACCACTGCAGAAAGCATCCTTGAACATACATCTTTCCTCAATTGTTTATTTTTTTTAAATAGCCTAGATTTGAAACTTGTGGATGAAACTAATCAAACTTAAGACTTTTCATACATATTGCCAAGTTGCCTTCCCCCAAATATTTACACTTCCCCCCCACCCCAAAGGACGCCAATCACTCTCCCTGTAACCCTGATAAATATAAGTCATTTTAAGAGAAAAAGCGTTGTGTTAATTTAAGGTGCATTTACCATCATGACTAAAAACGTTACCTTTTCACATTCTTTGTAATTTTATTCCCTCGCTTATGAGTTCTCTTCAAAAAGCAGCAAAATTACTCAATACTTCCCGTCTGCTTTGTACAAATATTATAATCTAATCCCAGTTTAAAAATGGTCATTCCTCACCAGGCATCAAAGAGCCTAATATATTTAATTTGCAGCTTAAATGTCAACTGGAAATCAGAAATCCATTTTACATTCTTAATAAATTACTTGTGAATGTCGTCCTGATTTTGGCAAAATTTGCCTTTCTTCTTCTATGTGCTCAGTTCAGAAATAGAAAAATTTTAATAACTTAATCTGAATGGGAAGAAGGCCATGTTTTCCTGCTTCTCCATCAGAGGCCCAGGAGGAAGAGGGCTGCAGAGAAAGCCATCTGCCCTTTGCACAAGGGTGCTGCCCCCCGTGGGACCAGAGAGGGACAGTGAACTTGAACGTAGCAAGGTCTGTAAGGTGGAGGTAGGCACGTTGACTTAATCATTTTTATTTTTTAAATCACTACAATGCCAGCACAGCTTCCTCTGCATCGAAGAGGTAGAGGAATTGCTGAATGAATGACTATGTGAAGCTGGGCCAGCGACACCCACCCCAAACAGTGAGGACCAAGGAGGCTCACTGGGGGGAGGGGGCCACTGGTTCCACCTGGCAGCTGACCCAAGCCCACAACACACATCCTGTCCGCAGGATGTCAAGGCCGGTGGGTGGGCGTGGGTATGCGTGTGTGTGTGTGTGTGTGTGCACACAAGTACATTCAACAAACAGCAACATGGGCCCTATAGTCTGAATGTCTGTGTCCCTCCAAAATTCATAAGTTGGAAACATACCCCCCAAAAGTGATAGTGTTAGGAGGAGGGGCCTTTTGGGGATGATGAGGTCATGAGCATGGAGCCCCCATGAATGGGATTAGCACCCTGATAAAGGAGACCCCAGAGAGCTCCCTCACCCCTTCTATGGGAGGACACAGCGAGAAGACACCATCTATGAACCAGAAGGCAGGTCCTTACCAGACACCAACCCTGCCAGTGCATGGACCTTGGGTTTCCAGCCTCCAGAACTGTGAGAACTAATGTCTGTTGCTTACAATCCAGCCAGTTTGTCCTCTTTAGTTACGGCCACCCTGATGGGCTCTGACAAAGGGTAGCTGGCTCTCCTTGTATTTGATGCAATTTAAGAGACTAAACAATAGCATAAATCTGACTAACCCAAAGCACACAAGAATATGTAGTTATGGTTTTCTCAAGTGATAGGAGGATGTTTTATGTATTAATTAGGTGAAGCATTTCCACTTTGAAATGGAAACCAGTTTCCTGACTTAGATCACAGAAACTGAATTGCTTAAATATTTCTAATTCTTCATTATAAAGTTATCAAACTATTAAGGGGATCCAGTCACTTATTCAATACTCAACACATGGGCTTCCCTGGTGGCGCAGTGGTTGAGAGTCCGCCTGCCGATGCGGGGGACGCGGGTTCGTGTCCCGGTCCGGGAAGATCCCACGTGCCGCAGAGCGGCTGGGCCCGTGAGCCATGGCCGCTGAGCCTGCGCGTCCAGAGCCTGTGCTCCGCAACGGGAGAGGCCACAGCAGTGAGAGGCCCGCGTACCGCAAAAAAAAAAAACAACTCAACACATATTTGAGAGCTCACTTTGTCTTCACACTATGAGGATGGAAATCTAATACAAATCAGAAGTACTACACCTAAACGTCCTTAGTCAAGGAAGCGTTTTTAGGATTGTGAGGTGTTATTTCCTTACATCATCTCAAGTACCCAGACTAGCTTGTTACCTCTAGACAACTGTCTCTATCATAGTGCTAAGACTATAAAAACAAAACTCCAGTTCAGTGCATAGCAGTTCAGTGCTGAATACATGATTGCTGTAATCTTGTTCAAGACAATCTATACCAACCGTCCTCTTTCTGATCTATCGCTGTTTCCAAAGGACTCATTTTTAACCGTATCCAATAAATTCAGAGTTCTTAATAATTTGTTTGTACATTACCCTTTATAAGCTTAGGTTGAAAACCCAGCCTGAGACATTTTCAAATTGCAATATTAAAAAAAAAGTATCACTATTTCAGTCAAGTAATTCCTAAAACAATCTTGGAATGAAGGAAACAAATCTACCCAACATTCTGGAGTGTTCCTAGTTCACAGACCACCTGTCTAAACCCAAACTGCTTAGAAGCCAGCCTAGAAAGGGCTTCCTTTGTGGCTGGTAAAAATCAACTCCAAAGTAAGCCAAGTAACCAAAAAGTCTTGTTTTTGTGCTCAAGTTCAATATTCTACATCTAAGTCTTTTGAGACTTGAAAAAGCAAGAGGAATGGTTGACCCATCCCTTAAGTCTACCCTGAGCTTCCAAGTGAGTATTTTTCTTCAGGGAAAAAAAAAAGAAGGGGCCCCACCTACCCCTTTCCTTCTGAACTTCATCACATGGAGGTGATTTGAAGAAGCAGGGCTTCCCTGGTGGCGCAGTGGTTCAGAATCTGCCTGCCAATGCATGGGACACGGGTTCTTGCCCTGGTCCGGGAAGATCCCACATGCCGCGGGGCAACCAACCCCACAAGCCACAACTACTGAAGCCCGCGGCCCGTGCTCCACAACACGAGAAGCCACCGCAATGAGGAGCCCGTGCACCACAACAAAGAACAAAAAAGCAGCCAAGGAAAATAGACTAAATAAATTTTTTTTAAAAACTCAGTAAGAAGCAGCAAATCACCACCCCCCCCCCGATATTCAGTGCAGCCCAAGAATGCTGACTATTTAATTTCTGTAAGAAAAATAATTAAGCTGGTTACAAACCACTCTTTTATGCTCTCCCTCTGTATTGATGATGCTAAACTACACTAAATAAAAGAATTTTCATTCCTCCATGTCAGCAAAATATCATTTGATAATGTTCAATAGACCATAGTTAAAAAAAACAAAACCTAAAGTATAAGGAACAGGGTCTAGCAATTAATGAGTCTACAATGGACACCCCACCATCTGAGAGTCGGCTAATATTGAATTAGTTTTACTTTAGAAATATCTCGATTCATCTGTCATTTATCATGTGGGAAAGATCATGACTACGTTTTTTTTTTTCTCCCCAGAATTCCAGCATAAGTGCATGTCTACTCTGCATTATTTTGAGAATCCAAAGGAAAAAGTTAGACAAGAAATTCATTTTTGTCTCTTGAGCTGCTGACTTTTTTTTTTTCTCCCCAGAATTCCAGCATAAGTGCATGTCTACTCTGCATTTTGAGAATCCAAAGGAAAAAGTTAGACAAGAAATTCATTTTTGTCTCTTGAGCTGCTGACATGTGATCAACTTTTAATTAGTTTGATTTAATCTTATGTTGGATACTAATAATAGGCCTATTTAAAAGCCAATGGCAAATTTATTCAAAGCAGTTTTTTTAAATTTTACCTGATATATTCCTTAACACTCCATAAATGATTTCTAATAGGTTTCTAAATTTTTAATTGATTATACTTTAGCCTTATTTTTAAAAGAGATTTATGACTAATTATATGATTTTTAAAAATTTGAAACATGCTACAAACTTTTTATGGAAACGAAGACAAGCTGTACGTTCGTTAACACCATCTGCTCTTTTGCCATTTTGATTTATCCCAGCTACTGTGCACACTTCTATACAAATAGATAAAGATATATGAGATCGTTACGTGCTTTTAACTTCTTTCCTTTGAAAAAGTATAGAAATTTATACAGGTTTTACCAAAAAATATTCAAATTCCAGATGGAAATGAAATACAAACCAGAGAGGATTCCAATATTATTTAATAGAGCCAAAGATATGGCAACCTTGTCATTCTTCTGGGTTTCTAAATATGTAAGACTGATCTTTTTGATAAAGCAAGTATCTCTCCACGAACATGGCATGTAAACGTCTAGGTGAGTCACACGTCAACTAGCCTCCACTACTAGGTTTCAAACTGGATACTGCTTGCAGGCAGCACTGTGACACTCTCCCTCCCCAACTACGGCCCATTCCATGAACAACTACCCTGAAAATGTAAAGTGTTAGCAATAAGGACCTGGGTGCACTGCTTGTTGCTCCCTGTGTTGGAAATGCTCTTCCTCAGACCACCTTATGACTAATATCTTAAAGCTCAAAGGGCACCCCCTCAATCTGTCCTTCATCACCCCAGTCATTCTCTACCACTTTACCTTGATTAATTTCCTTCTCGGCATGCATCATTGAAGAGTATGTTATTTGCTTGTACATTTTTAATTGTTTATTATTTTGTCTCCATGAGAATCTTCATTCTGTCTCTTCTGGTTCATCACTTCACCCCCCATACCTAGACCAATGTCTACGGGATTCCCACTACGAGGTAACAAAATAATCAATATTTGTTAACTGAAAAAATTAGTATTGATCTTCTAAAATATATAAAATTTCGTAGCTTATTTTCATAAGATTTCTCTTGGTTAGTTCATCTTTGGACAACTCTTAGGGTCCAATGATCATTTAGAATATGCACAATGATGACAGATCACTACAGTATGAAGCCGGATTGGATTTTGCAGGAACTGCCAAGTTGCCAAGGGTCACATCAGCGGTTCCTGTGCCTGAAACAAAACAAACAAATCCAGAGACCATTCACAGGGTCTACTCTAGGTGACTAACCAGTGCCTTCATCTGGAAAGATCCATCTTAAAGAACTCAAGCCCATATCTTATAAATACCCTTCCCTACTTATCCCTTTTGAGATACTACTAAGACTCATGAATACAGTGTTCTCCCCCAGAATTAGGAAATTCAGTGAATTCAGCCTTGCTTGTTGCACAGCTTGAAATTCAGGTGGTCTATAACCGAGCATCTTAAATGGAGAAAGATCTGAGAGGGCTTTAGCAGAAGAGAAAGAGTGGGCAAGACTCATACGGTGCTGATTGAGCTTTAGCCTAGTTTATATGCTGGTTGGGGAGCCAAGCAAAAATCTCAGAACAGGGTTTTCTTCATGTGTATTTATTTCTGAATTCTTCTGCTCTTCTACTTAGCTTCTCTTATATCCAACAGAAGCAGGTTTTGATGTGTTTGAGTTTCATAGCCAGAAGCATTGCCTTGAGGAGGGATTAAATTATTATTTGTTGTGTCTCAGTTATTATTTTAGCTAAAGTAGTAGATGCAAAATGCAGTTTATGGACCATCTTATTGTTCTGAAGAGAACTGGGGAAGAATGTCGTCACTGCCTTTCCAGTATCACGGGGAAGCCGGAAACGTATTTCTGACTTCCATCCTCAGAGAAAATGTTACAGGATCTTTCACATTACCTTACAGTTGATCTATAGCATTTAAAATACTAGTGCATGAGTACTGGACTAGATACAGTGAGCTAGAATAAATTCTGCAGGAAAGAAACTGCAGGAACAAATCCATTTTCTATTTCTAGCAGCAATAGCACGCGTTTCAGTAACACCAGAAGGAGATTAAAATAATGCACTTCTGTTTCCAAAAGGATTTACCTCCCTGTTCAGGCATTTCTTCCCAACAGGGATGCCAAACAAATATCAAAGATCAATAACCTTGTTGAATTTCACTAGTCTTCTGACTTGGATTTAATTC
The DNA here is from genome assembly GCF_002837175.3 of Physeter macrocephalus. Lineage (NCBI taxonomy): Eukaryota > Metazoa > Chordata > Mammalia > Artiodactyla > Physeteridae > Physeter > Physeter macrocephalus. The sequence goes on from NC_041233.1 coordinate 112,681,575, forward strand.
ATATGAAAGAAAGTAATGATTTTCCCTTTTTTTTGGGGGGGTGGTTGTTCCATCAATTAATTATTGAGAGCTTTTAATGCTGTTGAATATACTAAAACAATAGAATTAATGCTGCGTAGCATGTTCCAAATAAATTTCAATTTATCACTCAGGGACTGGCAACATTTAACACCAAGACTGATCTTCAGTTCTGAGTTATTTGTCTTTCCTTCCATGAAAAAGTAACCGGATGGTGGTTGGGGTGATGGCTGTGGGTGTGGTGCAGGTGGCCTGGGAAAAGGGCCACTGGACCGGTCATTACAAACCATGGCTCTAACTCAAGCCCAAAGTTCCCTTGCATCCTGCACTGCCATTCGAAGTACTTATGATTCGTCCACGGAAAAGATCCAGGCACATCTCCCTCTCTATCTTTACACGCACTCTGTTCTCGTCACATGGGGCGCCATATTATTCATGTTCTCCTGCTTTAAAAACATGTCTTTTCTCCCTCCTCTCTTTGAGAGGAGGCTCCTGGAAAACCAAGCAAAACCTAGTAATCTTGTTGCCCATATAAATTAACATGATTTCTTGTACATACTAGTTGCAAAACACATTTTCCTTGGAGTTAAATAACTTTATAAAAAATGAATTTATTAGCTTAATTTTGCAGCAGATAGTAGCATAAATATTAGTACTGTGCCAATCAGATCTAAATTTTAAGAGTTAATGTTTATATTTATACACTGAGAAATGTGCATAGGCTGCTGGAAGAGGAATGATACATTCATAAACATATTTCACATATGCATTAAATCATAATCACCATGGTGAATTAAACCTTTAGCAACACAAGTGTGTTTCTACTCCTATTCATAGTTACTGAATTGTATTGTTAATTATGAGAATGTAAGTTTTTCCTTTTATAGTAGTAGGTCTATAAAGACTTGTCTCAGTTGTGCTTAGTGTGGAGAAAATAATTAGACAACATGCAGAAATGTTTGAAAAAAACTACTGAATAAAATTAAATATAACAAATATTCAAATTCTACCATTTCAAGAAACATAGATTATATATGTATATACATATATATGCATACATATTTAAAACAAATACGCATATATTTATTTATATAGCTTGCCAAAGTTAAATGACTTGCCCAGCATCTAAAATTTAGTAAATGGTCATGGGTGATGCTTTCTTCTATTTAATAATGGCTCAGGTATGGGAAAACAAACTCAAATTGAAAAAAAAAAAAAAAAAAAAAAGTTTCAATAAATGTAAGGATAAAAATCATGCAGAGTATATTCTGACTACAATGCAGTAAAAGGAGATGTCAACAGTAATAAAATCACTATAGAAACCCCAAGTGTTTGCATCAAACACAATTCTTAATTCATATGTCAAAGAAGAATTCAGGAGACAAAGTAGAAAATATTTCAAACTAAATGACTACAAAATACAGCTAAATTATGACAAAATGTGTGACACAGATAAAATAGTATTGGGAGGGAAAAACCTTTAACAAAAGAGCTGACTCGGTGACCTTACATTTTACTTAAATTGCTAGAAAAAGAGAATAAGCCCAAAGTAAATAAGTAGGGAAATAAAAGAAATGCAATTTTTAAAAAAGATAATTGGGAATATAATAAAGACAAAATGTGGTCTTTGAAAAAAAACAAGAAAATTGACAAAACCTTAGCTAGAAAGAAAAATAGAAAATACAAATCACCAATGTCAAAAATGAAAAATGGGGGCTTCCCTGGTGGCGCAGTGGTTAAGAATCCACCTGCCAATGCAGGGGCCACGGGTTTGAGCCCTGGTCCAGAAAGATCCCACATGCTGCGAAGCAACTAAGCCCATGTGCCACAACTGTTGAGCCTGCGCTCTAGAGCCCATGGGCCACAACTGCTGAAGCCCACACGCCTAGAGCCTGTGCTCCGCAACAAGAGAAGCCACCGCAGTGAGAAGCCCGTGCACCGCAAAGAAGAGTAGCCCCCGCTCACCGCAACTAGAGGAAGCCCGCACGTAGCAACGAAGACCCAATGCAGCCAAAAATTAATTAATTAATTTTTAAAAAACCCTCAACAAACCGGTAACAGTATAGAACTTAACAGATAAAGGACATTTATGAAAAAATAAGAACAAAAACAAAAAAAATGTACAATCAATATATTAATGAAGTTCCAGTCAGGAGAAACTGCACCAGTAATTTGAAGGGGAAAAATTTAATGTAGAGTCATCTCCAAGCATTTTTTTCTTGTAAAATATGCTTGATGAGCATTATTTTGTGTTAGGAAGCAAGAAAATCTGAATTTGGTTTAATAGTTACATACTCCTATTTCATAGTACCTTGAATAAGTTTGAAGGTTTAGTAAACGTCACCTGTACTACAAGAGTTCGACATCCCACCTTACTGAATCTTTGAGATAAAAAGAAAAAAGAAAAAAGAATGACTAGCAGAGGATTAACCACAAAGAGGTAAAGAGAAGTTTAAAAACACAGGAACAGTAGAAATGGAGGGCAGCTTTAAGGCAGGGTAGAGGACCCAAGGAAGGAAAATATAATAAAGACTGCTCCCACCAAGCTGAGATGCAGAACTTGTTGGGGGAGAGAGTAACTAGTGGTCAGCTGGAGAGCGGAAATGTTTGCTGAGGTTCCGCCATTCAGAGCTGTCAAGCAGGAATGTGTGTGTGGAGTGCTGGTGAACCTGGAAGTCACCCCAGGAGTTGCTAGAAAGCTCTGAGGAGGGCAATGCCATCTGACATCCTGCACGGTGCTGGCAGCCATGTGACCCAGTAGCAGGGACCAAGAGAAACCATTCCTTCCTCCAGTAATGCACCCACAGCAACTGGTAAAGCTTAACACAGTGCCAGCTGGCAGATGAGAGCTGTTCTCAGGGCACAGCTGTGGTATCACAAAGCAGGGAAAGAAGGGCAGATTTGGAGACAAGAGGCAAACCACTGGTAACCAGGAACCGCACAAGCAACGTCGTCTATAATGGTCATTATTTCCCTTCTTTCACCAGAACCAAGGCAAAGATGGTCACTTATCATTGTTATGCAACACTGTGCTGAATGTATTAGCCATTTCAAAACAGTCCAAAAAAGGAAAGGCCGGTGGGAGGAAGTGGAACTGCCCCTCCATGCAGATACCATTGTTTACATTAAAAATAAATCCCAGAGGATCTTCAAAATAGCTACTGGAAATAATGAAATTTAGGAAAGTCACAGGATACAAGGTTAACATTATACAAAGTATCAATTGCATTTTCATCCATTATCAGCAAATAAATAAGAAAATAATAATATAATAAAGTAATAAATAATAAAACAATGGCATTTATAATAGCAGCAACACACTAAAAGTAGTTACAGATGAATCTAATTTAACATTTTCTGAGAGAAACTAAAAATGACCTAAATACATATAGAGATAGAATGTATTCATGTGTTGCAAGCCTATTGCTAATATGGCAATTCTTCCCAAATTTGTAGATTCAAAGCAATCCCAACCAAGATCTCAAGGGAATTTTTATAGAACAACTTCTAACAAGCTAATTCTAAATGATTCTATGAAATTCAAAAGACCTAGAATAACCAGCACACACACACACACACACACACACACACACAAACTGGAGTACCTACACTACATGATTTTAAGACTTGCTGGGTAGCTACAATAATCAATACAGCAAAAAGACAAAACAGATCAATGGAGCAAAATAGAGAGTACAGGAATAGTCCCTGACATATATCAGAAATTGATTTTCAGCAATTGTGTTAAGTCAGTTCAAAGAGGAAAATGAAGTCTTTTCAACAAATGCTGGATCAGCTGAGTATCTCAATTTTTTTTTAAAAAATGTGCATCAATCCTTACCTAGCACCACACACAAAAAATCAGCTTTATAAGAATTATAATCTTTTCAGGAAATGGGGCTGTAACAATCCACATGCAAAAAGATGACTTCCAAAACTTAATTTTATTATGTGATATGAATTAAAGTCAAGATGGATCATAGACAAATCAAAGAGCTAAACTATTAAACTTCAGAAGAAGGCATCAAGGAAAATATTTGTGATGTTAAAGTGTGCAAACATTTTTTATATTTTGCATAAAGTCGTAAAACAATATATTGTTAAATTGGACTTTATCAAGATTAAAAACAGTTGTTCAAAATACACCATTAAGAGAATGAATCTGAGAGAAATTATCTGTAACACACATATCACTGGAAGAAAATTTTAAGAGACATGTCACAAAGGAAGATATATGAACGACCAGTAAGCACATGAAAAGATACTAACATTAGTCATCAGAGAATGTAAATTCAACCGCAATAAGGTAACTCTCCATTACACACTCAGTAGAGCGACCAAAATTAAAGAGCAGATATACCGAATACAGGCAAACGTGTGACGCAGCTCGAATTCATAGCTACTGCTGGGGATGTAAAAGTTTACACCCCATGGGAAATGTTTTGGCCATTTCTTCGAGTTAAGCTTAACCTATCATATGACCCATCTCTTCCACTCCTAGGTATGTGCCCAAAGAAATTAAAACAATTGTCCAAAATACCGTCTCCAGTCTTGTGTAAAGAAATCGAGAATGTTCCCCACCCAAGTTGGGCTATTTACATACTAGAGTTCTAATTCAGAAACACAAGATTTTCAGAAAAAATCTTGGCAAATCCACTACCTAGTAATTATACAAACTTTATTCATTTAAAGTGACTGAACACATAAATACACGATATGACAAACCGTATCATTGCAATGCAAGGTATAATAAGAAAAGGCGAGCTCTAGGCCAGAAGACACCTTTGAAACCTTAACAAACCTCTCCATTTTCAAAGGGAAGTATCTGAACCCTGCCAAGTTCCCAGCTACTTTGGGGCCAGGTGTTTTGCGGCTGCCTCTTCTCATTACTCTGGAATTGCCAACACATGGAGTTAACAAGGATTAATTAACCTTCTAGGGCAGAAGTCACGAGCTGCTGCTACCCCTATATAGTTCCCGCACTGTATTTCTTTTTTTTTAAATAAGAAAATAATGAGCGTCAGGCCGCAGAGGACCCTCACGTAAGCCCACCAGACACCCCGGTTGCTGTCAGCTCTGCCCGCCCTCAATGGCCTGTCCGCAGCCATCATCTCTCTCCAGAGCCGAGTACGAGGCTCGCCAAACCCCACTGGCCCCGAGTCCACGCCAACCACAGACCGTGTCACTCTCCCCTGCCCAGGTAGCTAAAGGGGAGGGGACCGCAGTTCTGCCCCCGCCTGGCGCACACGGATCTAGCCTGATGGAGGCCCCGCCCCAGACGCCCTAGAGGTGGGCCTCCAGCTCAGAGGCACAAACCGACTTTCCCAAACGGCAGCATGAAGCCCAACGGGGGCTCAGTACTCACACCAGACCCAGGAGACTTTCCCACCAAAAGACGCCTGCCCAGCACAGTGTGGCTCCAAGGGCAAACACGGCTCTTCCTCTGAAACCCAGGGTGTCCTAACCAGGACAGAGGCTCGGCTGGTCCTCGGGCACCCAGGGCTCCCCATCCTGGACACTACTCTCCAGAAAGAGCTGGGGTTTGGTCAGTTCAGTACACCCCAGGCAGCCGGCGAAGAAGTCAACGCAAACGTACACTCACGCAGAGAGAAAAACCCAGGCACTCACCTGCGTCCTTGGGCGTGCTTTCCCTCCCGACGGCTGCGGGGTGTCTCAGTGCTTCCCAGGAAACCACTGCGGGGGTCCTGGCGTCCTTCTCCTGGAGGGTAGCCTCGGGCCTTTGCACTCCCCCGAGCCCAGTCGACTTCCAGCCCCTCCACAGGGGCCCCTCCAGCAGGAAATCTTCTTTTGCACACCGCGGGGCACGTCCGCAGGCCGGGGCCTGGTCCTGGCGGGGGTACTGAGGGCTCCCCAGGAAAGCAAACAGGAGCCCGGAAGATACGCCGTGCGGCCTGGGGCGTGTGGGGCAGCAAGTGTGGGTCCCGACGGAGGAGGGCGGAGGAGGATGCCCGAGATGCGCGGATGGAAGCGGGCGACTCAGAGAACCGCAGAGCCCACCCTCCCGCCAGGAAGCCGACCTCAAGGGCGCTCGGGAGATGTGCGCGGCCTGACTTAACCTCTTACCAATCAGGGAAGTTCCCTTCATGGGGAAGTAATTGGAAACTGCTGTGGATAATTGGAAGCAGCCCCAGCCAGTCAGGCCCGCGTTTCTGCTTGGCGGCCATTGGCTGTAGCTGAGGAGCTGGTGCCGCGTTGATACCGACCACGACCTCACCAGGAGGTCTCGCTACGGTCCTACACCTGCTCTGTTTCACGTATTCGCATCCTCCTCCTGGTTCCAGCAGGCCTGGGAGTTCGAGGCCCTGCTCTAGCAAGCGGCAAAGGAAGACGCGTCCGTCACAAGGGCGCCCCCCCTTGGCCTTTGCTGGTAGTGCGGGTCCATGGGGGTGGAGGTGGCCTGGGGTTCAGGCACCCGCGCCTTGACACTGAAAAGGGATGATGGGGGATAACGGCCACGGAGGGTCCGTGAACAGCTGTGAGAAACAGAAGCTGCCTCCTTGGAGGAAGACACTTCGAGAAACTTTCCGGAGGCCCCCCCCTTTCGTTTATCTCAGTTTTCCTCTTTGGGCTGAAAGGTGACAGGTTGTACGAAACATTCACTTGTATCCCTTCTTGCTCACTCTCTGATTCTCCCTCTCGAGGGGAACATTCCCCTGTTCATGGGGGGACTGTTTCCTTGAAACAGAGAGCCAGCTATACAGATTCTGGGTTTACACTAGTGATTTCTAAAATAAAAAGTAATAGATGTTGGTGATAAAGTATACGGGAGTAGTACTGGTGAGTAGCCACGACCCTGCGTCTTCCGCTTGAGGGTTTAGTGTGGGATCAATACAATCTTTGAGCTTGGGAAGCTGTACTGAGAACAAGGTTCACAGACAAAACTGTCTGATCTTCCACTGATTGTGAAACAGAGGCCAACAAGAGCTGGCCTCTGGGCAGGAAGCCAAGGAAATCCAATTAGGGTCGTGACCCAGGGGGCGGAGGTTGGGAGGGCAGGGCTCCAGATCATTCTGAGGAAGTTCACACAGGCAGGCTTTATTCCCCACTCACTTAAGGACCCTCCCCAAGCTGCCTCCCCCTCAGCGCAAGTAGGAACCAAAGAAAGGCCGTGAGGGGTTTATTCACTAATACCTACCACCTGGAATCTATGAGCAACTTTCTGAACCCTGCTTGAGTTAATACTTCAGGTTGTAAGAGGTAAGGCAGGGAAGATGTAAGCCAGGACAAAACTGAGGTTCAGAAAAGGGCCAATAGCTCCTCTCCTGGAAACCGTATTTGAAAGAATTCTCTAAATTTAGAGGCTTCTGGGCTGTAAACACTCTTAATCGCTTACACAATTTTTATATATACTACTGCTGCCTAGTTAAATGCACAAACTCATAAAATGTCTAAATATCAAGATTACTCCAGGATAACAGTTTTTAAAGGTTTGAAACGAGATGGCTTCTAAGATTAATATTTGCCTTTTGATTATTTTTCAGTACATTCAGATACAAAGTCGATCGTATTTATATACACAGGGTGGGTGACTGTTTATTATAGTAAAAGAAAGAATTGTTTTAAGTTCTAAGTAATATCCTATTACTTTTTTTTAATTTTGTGAATTGAAAGTGTATAACACACTTTTGTATATAGCGTTCATTCCTTTAAAATTATTTTGTAAACAACTAATGTACATTTATTCAATCAAAACGCACTGGTTTAGTGTGTTCTAAGTGCTTAGCTTCTGTTGGGGATAATAGAATAAATCAGTACAGGTTTTGCTATCCAAACACTTAAAAGGGGCAGGGAGAGAAAAAGTAAATTTTAAACTTAAGAAAATCATTCACCTACAAATCTAGTCATCCACACAAAATTAATTTAAAATCTTGGAAATTCTAAGAAATCTGATTATTTATAGCTCCTTCTTGCTTTTTACTATGGAGAGCCTCCCAGTAAGTCGTTTGAACAGACTATTTTTGCAGATTCACTATTATACAGAATAATAAAATTCAATTAATATCTTAGCGACTTTTGGACACTTTATGTTTCTTTTCCCAGAAACCGAAGACTGAAATAATAATAATAATTTTATTTCCTTTTTAAAAAAAATTTTTTTAATTTATTTATCTATTATTTTTGGCTGTGTTGGGTCGTCGTTTCTGTGCGAGGGCTTTCTCCAGTTGCTGCGAGTGGGGGCCACTCTTCATCGCGGTGCGCGGGCCTCTCATTGTTGGGGCCTCTCTTGTTGCAGACCACAGGCTCCAGACGCGCAGGCTCAGTAGTTGTGGCTCACGGATCTAGTTGCTCCGCGGCATGTGGGATCTTCCCAGACCAGGGCTCGAACCCGTGTCCCCTGCATCGGCAGGCCGATTCTCAACCACTGCAACACCAGGGAAGCCCCATAATTTTATTTCCTTTTGAGAGAGGAGGTAAAAATGATTCTTGGTGAAATTTGATGATGTGTAATATGGTGGAAATCCCATTTACTTGCTGACACAATCCTGCCGGAGACTCCATCATTTTCGATCACTTCAATCAGTCCATCCGCCTAGCTACCTCTGCACAGCAGGAATGTAACTGTCAGGTCCACAGAGTTCTCGTTTACCTTTTTCAGCTTGGGTCTTCACATAGAAAAACAATATAGAGAGAAATGTAGAGGCCAGATATACATAGAGGTACCGGTATAGATGGTTGTACACAGATGGGTTACTGCTGTAAATCGGGAATTTTCATCCTTGGCATTTTTGACATCTGGTGGAAGACAGTTCTTTGCCATGTGGGGCTGTCCTGTGTGTTGTAGGACAGTCACCAGCATCTCTGTACTGTACCTGCCACATCCGAGGAGCATCCCCACCCAACTGTGACAGTAATGTCTTCAGACATTACCAAATGTCCCCTGGGGCATAACATCACCCCTGGTTGAGAAACACTGATATAAATATAGATATAGATTAATAGATGGGAGAGAGAGAGAAAAACATCAAAATGGAGATATTCATAGACACAGAGATAGAAATAAAGGCCTCCACAAGAATCCCAAAGACAGAGCATACATACTTACAAAAAAGAAACCACCCAAACGCTGATTCAAATAGATATATGCACCCCAACATTCACAGTAGCACAGTTTACAATAGCCAAGATATAGAAGCAACCTAAGTGTCCGCTGACAGATGAATGGATAAAGAAGATATGGTACAACCAGTCGGGATGGCCATCATCAAAAAATCTACAAACCATAAATGCTGGAGAGGGTGTGGAGCAAAGGGAACCCTCTTGCACTGTTGGTGGGAATGTGAATTGATACAGCCACTATGGAGAACAGTATGGAGGTTCCTTAAAAAACTAAAAATAGAACTACCATAAGACCCAGCAATCCCACTACTGGGCATATACCCCGAGAAAACCATCATTCAAAAAGAGTCATGTACCAAAATGTTCATTGCAGCACTATTTACAATAGCCATACATGGAAGCAACCTAAATGTCCATAGACAGATGAATGGATAAAGAAGAGGTGGCACATACATACAATGGACTATTACTCAGCCATAAAAAGAAATGAAATTGAGTTATTTGTAGTGAGGTGGATGGACCTGGAGTCTGTCATACAGAGTGAAGTAAGTCAGAAAGAGAAAAATACCGTATGCTAACACATATATACGGAATCTAAAAAACAAAATGGTTCTGATGAACCTAGGGGAAGGACAGAAATAATAAAGACACAGATGTAGAGAATGGACTCGAGGACACAGGGAGGGGAAGGGTAAGCTGGGACGAAGTGAGAGAGTGGCATGGACATATATACACTACCAAATGTAAAATAGATAGCTAGTGGGAAGCAGCTGCATAGCACAGGGAGATCAGCTAGGTGCTTTGCGACCACCTAGAGCGGTGGGATAGGGAGGCTGGGAGGGAGACACAAGAGGGAGGGGATATGGGGATATACATATGCATATAGCTGATTCACTTTGTTAAATAGCAGAAACTAACACACCACTGTAAAGCAATTATACTCCAATAAAGATGTTAAAAATAAATAAATAAATAAGAAGATATGGTACATATATACAATGGAAAACAACTCAGCCATAAAAAAGAATGCCATCTTCAACAACATGGATAGACCTGGAGGGTATTATGCTTAATGAAATAAGTCAGACAGAGAAAGACACATATTGTATACTTTCACTTATATGTGGAATCTAAAATATAAAAGAAACACGTGAATATAAGGATGAATATAACAAAATAGAAACAGACTCAGAGACAGAGGGGAAGCTAGTGGTTACCAGTGGGGAGGGGGAAGACGGAGGGGCAGGATAGGGGTAGGGGATTAAAAGGTACAACCTACTATGTGTAAAATAAATAAGCCACAAGGATATACCGTATAACGCAAGGAATATAGCCAATAGTTTATAGTAACTACAAACGGAGTATAACTTTAAAAAATTGTGAATCACTACGTTATACACCTGAAACTCATATAATATTGTACATCAACTATATCTCAGTTCTTAAATAAAAGGGTAACAACAATAATAACAAAACCTCCCCTACCCCTGGCCTGCTGTGAACACTAAGAGAGCCATACTTTTTCTGGATTAAGGCAGCATTTTATCTTGATTAAAATTACAACGGCTGGTAGGCAGCCCTCTGGGAGCCCTCAGGGTGGACAGATGCCTTTATACTCCTTCCCACAGCATCCTTGAAATCACTACAACATGCTGCAATTATATATAAGAAAGGCATACCCAGGGTTCCACCATCATCCAGAATTTGATGTGTTTTATTATGAGATTACATATTGTTTATTCAAGAAAATAAAATATTGAGTGAAACTGGACAATCCAATACTACTGTAATTTATAAATGTAAAATACAGTGAGAGATCTCTTCATATCAGCAAATAAAGATCCCATTCATTATTTTTAATGGTACATTGTAATACATATATCCTCTAACTTATTTAACTAGTCTCTATAGAAGGATAGACATTCTTGAATTTGTTTTTAATACTAGCAACATGCACCCATAAGCATTTCATTCCATGTGTTTTGTCATATTTGAAGGTAATTTTGTAGAACAAATTCTTAGCTGGACTTGCTGAATGAAAGAGCTTGTACATAATTTTTAAATTTGAGAGAAATTTCAAAATTCTATCCCAAAATAACTGCTGCAATTCGTAATTCTACCAACAGGATATAAAGGCATTTGTCTAATACCCTCAAAAACTCTGAGTTATCAAACATTTTAAAGTTTTGCCATTCAGAGTGGTGAGATATATTGCATTACTGTTTTAATTTTCTTGCAATACACTTATTACCATGGATTGTTATATTTGAACTCCTTGTTCATACTTTTACCTGGTTTTCTATTAAATAATTTATCTTAGTCCTTATAGTTCTGAGAGTGTATGTTATAAATTAAGAAAATAACTCCTTGTGTCTCATACTACTGTGAATCCTTTTTCTCGATTTGTCATTTGGCTTTTAAATTTTAGTTAGTCAAGGGGCTTCCCTGGTGGCGCAGTTGTTGAGAATCTGCCTGCCAACGCACGGGACACGGGTTCAAGCCCTGGTCTGGGAGGATCGCACATGCCGCGGAGCAACTAGGCCCGTGAGCCACAACTACTGAGCCTGCGCGTCTGGAGCCTGTGCTCCTCAACAAGAGAGGCCGCGACAGTGAGAGGCCCGCGCGCCGCGATGAAGAGTGGCCCTCGCTTGACACAACTAGAGATAGCCCTTGAAACGAAGCCCAGAAACGAAGACCCAACACAGAAAAAATAAATTAATTAATTAATTAATTCCTACCCCCAACATCTTCTTTAAAAAAAAAAAAAAAAAAAATTTTAGG
>NC_041233.1:112693486-112748847 GCF_002837175.3 Physeter macrocephalus
CAGAAACGAAGACCCAACACAGAAAAAATAAATAAATAAATTAATTAATTCCTACCCCCAACATCTTCTTTAAAAAAAAAAAAAAAAAAAATTTTAGGAAGTCAAATTCTTCAGTCATTTTCTCCATGACTTCTAAATTATGTGTACTGAAGAAGTTCTTTCTGGTATTTTTATTATTGCATATTAATTTTTAAATTGATGATCCAACATATTTATTATAAGTAGTAAAGGCAAGATTTTATGTTATAAAGTTGTGTCTACTTTCACGTTCCCATGACCGATACCTCAAAATAGCTTTGTCTGCTGAAAATGCAGTCCTGTCGCAAAGTATTTGTTAATCTTCTTTTTCTTGCATCCTCTTTTTGAAACTCTGAATGCCTTTCCATACGTCTACATTTATGCAAGAGAAATGTCCTAGGAATTGGGGGCTTTTGGAATATTTTCCTCACACATATATTTATGATTATTCAAAAGACTCCTTTGCCCATATTAGTGTGGTTTGCTACTTTCAAAATGACCAAGACACTGAAACGAACCATCCATTTTTGGCTCATGCAAAAACACCACCACAGCATGAATGGTAGTGGTCAGAATTCAGATACATGTTAAAACATGCGTACAGTTTTGCAAACCCTTAAATGCTTTCTATTTTATCTCCAGGATTTCTAATTACTAGCAACTTAATCATTTTTGTTAATAAATATGAGCCTTATGAAAAAAATATATACAGTTTTCAACCATATTAAAATCAGCTGGGGGGATTATAGATAAGTACGTATTTATAGAAATATAAATATATGTTTAGGCCTCATCCTTGAATCTCTGATTTAACTGGCCTTCTCTTCCACACTAGCCAACTGCAGACAACCAACTTAAAAAAAAGAAATAAATTAGTGGACTCTGCCTTACCCAGTCACTATCAACCTTGCCTATGAGTTGCTAGTTCAAAGCATATGCTGAGAAAGGAAATTTGGAAGCTGTATCAAATAAAATGATTTTTTTATTTCATCATCTTAAAACATGCACATAGAATAATCCCCACGGCTGACAGATTCACAGACTCATGGGAACATGATGGGTTTACAAGAGACGACCTACCACTGCCACTGTCCCCCTCAGCACCTCTGCACCGTCCCCACTAGGAGAGGAGGCCCTGTTTGATCAGATCCCTAAGCATTGGTTGGGCTACTGGGCTTTGACAGCCTGAGGCTTCAACCCTGTGGAGTGGGCTCTTCTACAGCTCCTCACACAGGCTGTAAGGCCCATGTCTCTGGGGCCCTCCCTCACTATGTGTTGGTCTGATCATGGCAGTCATTTCCCCTACTCCCTGAACCATGTGGCTGGCCGAATGTGATAAGATGGCAAGATATGTCTTTGATATGAGTATGATATTCCAGTCCCTATAGAAGCTTTTATACACACTTCATCCTATGTTCTTCAGAGTCTTAAATGGGGCATTAGTCACCAGCCAAGCTAAAAATAAAATGACGCTTTGATTTTTATCTGACTACGTGTCTGTGAACGGTTCCCTCAGAACCTCATAATGGCAATGGGGGACAGTACGGCAGAATTTAGACACTGCCAGGCCCCTAGTCTAATTTAATCCAAATGCAATTGAAACCCCTTCCTAGCCCTTAAAAGCTCTCAAGTTCTAAACATCACCAGATATCGTTAATATTATACAAATTTCTTTGTTAACACATTCAAACACATTTTCTCAAAAAATGGAAAAAACTGATATTTTAGCATCACTTATTCATGATTTACTGATTTTAACGGCTCTATAATATTCATCTCTTACCTCTTCATTACCATCACTGCAGAAATTTAGGGGTAATCTTGGAAAAGTTAGAGGAAGATAAAGCCAAGATAACTGCCAAAGCTATTTTCCTAGGACTTGTATTTTACAATAATCATGGGATATATATCCTGATTTTCCACATTTGCATGGTACAACGTTCCTTCATAGATTCATTTTTATTTACTTTTTTGAGGTTATAATGGGATTTATTTTCCAAGTTTGATATTATAATGTTATCACAGTTGGAAATTGATGTCAACTTCAATTATTTTTGATTTGGGGACAAATCGAAAAAACACGACTTCATATTTAGAGAACATCTACGGGATATAAATGTCATGCTCACCTAGAGGAGAGAGTTATAGTAAGTCGTGCTGGCTTATACACAGAGAGCACAGAGAGGAGTGGTCCTGAGTCAGGAAGAGCTTAAATCAAAATCATTCCATGAAGATTTCTTGACTATCTTAAAGTCAAATATGTCATCACCAGAGAAGACAGTCGTGGCACATTTCTTGGCCTTGGAGGATGTATGTTCTATTTGTCATACTAGAACACAAAGATATACAGCCTTCAACAAAAGGCAACCTCAGAGACAGTGTGATTTCAAAGGAGTGCTTGATTCAAGATCTATATTAGTTACAAGTGCTAAAGGAGTTCAGGAAAAAAAAAAAAAAAAACCACAAACTTTTTTGGTGGGGTTGCTTTTTAACTTGGGATGCACAGGGCCAATTTCCTGAAATGAATATAATGTGAAATGGGTTTTGAAAGCTGGATATAATGTAGGCAGGTAGAAGGAAGGATGAAGAATATTACAGTATATTATATTCTCTTGTAAGGCCAGATCAAGGAATAACTCATAGACCCATTCAACTAAATAGAAAACTCCCCTAGCACTATAGCCTGAACGTCTGTGGCCTCCCAAATCCATACGTTGAAATCCTCACCCCCAGCGTGGTGGTATTTGGAGGGAACTTTGGGACGTGATTATGGAGAATGTAGCCCTCATGACTCCTAGAGAGCTCCCTGGCTCCGTTGCACTGTATGAAGACACTGAAAGCCTAGACACAGACAGCCCCTATGAACCAAGAAACAGGCCCTCATGAGACACCAAATTTGCTGGCACCTTAATCTTGAACTTTCAGCCTCCATAACTACAGGAAATAAATCCCCACTGATTTTAAGCCCCACAGTCTGTGGTATCCTCTTATAGCAACCGAGTGGACTGAAACCCACAGGGAAAATAGGGAAGAGACGGAAGGCCAGAGGTGTACTTTGCACTTGGTAGGGTTCCTTGAATATCAGGGTCATGTTGACTAGAGTGTTTATCTTACTGGCAACATAGAATGAGGACAGGACTGTGGCAAATGTTTCAGAATTAGAGGGGGGTGAGCCTGGGGCCGGCATGTTATCATCTCCATGTACCGGTCAACCTGTGTGCATGGGTCAACCTTGCATAGAATGGGACTTCGTGGAGCGTTTTCTTTGAGGATCAAAGCAGGTTGTGGTTTATAAAGAGATGTTGCAAAATAAAACATGTAGGGTTAGACTTCTGTGGAGATCTGAGAATCAGGAGGAGGTAAAGAGTCAATGTGGCCACAGATTCAAAAAATGGCAGTAATATGACAGCTCATAAAAACCAGTGAGGGCAGGACTTCCCTGGTGGCTCAGTGGTTTAAGAATCCGCCTGCCAATGCAGGGCACACGGGTTCGAGCCCTGGTCTGGGAGGATCCCACATGCCGCAGAGCAACGAAGCCCGTGCGCCACAACTACTGAGCCTGTGCTCTGGAGCCCGCGAGCCACAAGTACTGAGCCCGCATACCACAACTACTGAAGCCCACGCACCAAGAGCCCGTGCTCCACAACAAGAGAAGCCACCGCAATGAGAAGCCCGCGCACCGCAACAAAGAGTAGCCCCCGCTCGCCGCAACTAGAGAAAGCCCGCGCGCAGCAACGGAGACCCAACGCAGCCAAAAATAAACAAATAACATAAATATATTTTAAAAAAGAAAAAAAAACAGGAACTAGGGTTTTAATTCTAGATAGCTCAGGAGCAGATTTCTATTCCTAATTTTGAGTTTAATATTTTCTCTTGGGCTCACAAGAAGTCTTAATTTAATGCTCAATATTTACATACTAAAAGTTAATTTATCGATGGAGACATAAATCATATATGCGTTTGTGTTATATAGATAATCCAAGATGAAACATACATTGTTCATTTTTGTTTCCTTTAAAGATTTCTTGTTACATAGGGCAAATCATATATTCTTACTAAATTTCAAGTTACAATGTAAACATCAGGAATTCTAACCTCCAAATTCTGTTTTGTTAGCTGGGGATTACATCTAAATCATATGTTACTTATTAAAAGTTCTCTAATGTAGTGACACAAAAACAATTTCTTTATATAAAATGATCAAGTTGTTTAATAAAACAACTGTTATTATTATTTTTTGTTAGTGCACATTTTGAGCTGATAAAAACCGCGTTTGTACAGAAGTAAAACAACTACAGACCATGAAAGCTCTAAGTGATAACTTTCCTGACAACTCAGTGAATCAGCAGTTCACACATCAATCCTCTCACAAAAGTCCCTTCGTTTGAATTCCAGAGCTGCTTTAAGTGTTGTGAGCTAATAGTATTTGAGAAATAAACAACTGTTCCAAGATATAATGGGAAACAAACAGCATCAGAGTCTCCACCTCAACCCTGTTCATTAGATTTCAATACTATTTATAACGATTTTGCCCATCACCTAATGTAGAAATGTTGCAACCTGCTCACACATTTGCCCTAATAATGAGGAAATGTCCTATTTCACATTATTTATTTTCCTATTTCACGTCATTATTTATTCAAATTTTATAATTGTAGAGACCTATAGTGCTCGGCAGTCATTACTGGAATTCTGCTTCTGATATGTTTTGCCAATTTGTTAGGACACCTGGCATGCAGGCACAGCAACGAAGACCCAATGCAGCCAAAAAAAAAAAAAAATTTTTTTTTAATTTAAAAAATAAATAAATAAAATAAATGAATTTTTTTAAAATGAAGCTGTTAAAAAATATATTAAAAAATCTAAGTGAGTAGAAGCATCACGATTCATACATGTAACTCAACAATATTGATAAAGCTTTCTGAGTCACAGCTATTAATTGATATACTATTCACAGGTACCTCAGGATAAAATACAATGAGTCTAACTGTTCTAACCTTAATATTTCTACTGCTGATCCTGTTATAATACTGAAGATGACAGGTATGCTGTTTTCTAAACTTTAGAGTTGTTAACCTATAAAGTGATCATAATATCAACTTAAGAACAGAAGAGAATACTAAATTGTCCAAAAACAGGTAGTTGAGCAAATTAACATTTAAGACAGGTTTCCTTTAGAATAGGATAGAATTATAGCAATTATAATAGAGTTATAGGGAATGGAAATATTGACAGACATTTTTTTTTAATTTTATAAGCCATATGAGTTGAATTACTTTGGAAACACCCCTCTTCCCCCGCCCCACCCAAATAATGCCTGAACCTAGAAAGGTACATAAAAATGACCAAAAATATTTCAAAATAATAGATTTGAAGATCATTTGTGGTTTCCCCCTCAGAACGTGAGTGCTTTACAGCTGGACGGTAAATTACAAACCATATCCAACAGATGATCAATCTGGTTGCATTTGTGACAGCTCCTGGGAAAGTTTTCTTGCAGGAGCTCAGAGCTCTTCCTCACAGAGCAATATTTTTTACTTTCATATGCAATAGGCATTTGTCTTTCATTGAAAGAGAAAGAGTTACTTTTGAACACAGAGGCATATGACTTAATATTTGAGTAAACTAGATTCTCTATTTTTTGTCACAATGCTTTCTACTATTACAAAATAGCACTATTCCCTAGTAGAATCATTTGTGTGGATGAAAAGCTGGTAAATAATTAATAGTTAGAAGAGCATGAAAGAGGTTAAGGCATTTTGCATCAAATTAGCAAGAACTGCAAATGTAGGTACTTTATCCAAACATCCAAATGTTGGCCCACACATGTCAGACAGGAAGAAAGAAAGTTTACCTAACAAATCCATAAAGGAGGTAGCTGTATGCAATATGTCTCAGAAAGGGCAACTGCAAAAGTGTTTCTAAAAACAGACAGTAACATTGGCGATGACTCAGAAAAAACTACAAGGTATCTTATATTTGAAAATGCATAAAGAAATGCAAATAAAATCTATTTGAAATATATTCATATTCTATATTTAACATATTGACTATATAGTTAATATATATTGATATTTATATATAAATATTATATATTTATTAATATATCATATATTAATAATATATACTAATATATATACTATTAATCTATTAGCTAGATGTAAGAATACAATTATGCATTTTTATAGCTAGAGATTTTTCTCAATTCACAAAATTGTAAATAAAGTATATCATTTTTGTATATTACTGCTAAGATTAGCATGAATGCCATTTTATTTATCTAAGCAGCACAATTTCTTCTGCCTACTGTCAGTTTTTCTACAAGACACTATATTCCACAAACTTAATCTCTAATGTAGAAATTTAAAACCAGAGGATAGTCTTATTTACCATATATGTATATATTTAAATATGTTCATCAGTTTGGCTAAGAAACTCCAATTTCTTTGAAAGGGATATTCCTCATTCCTTTGCCAAAATTTAAAAAAAAAAAGATGAATATATTTGTACAGGTACAATTTTATTTTCTTGGTGATAAATGAAAAATATAACTTAAAATCATCCCAGGAAATATTTTTCTTTCTTCATGGTAAAAAATCATAGATTAAAAGAGAAAGCTGATGAGGCATGGAATATTTTATGATGGTGCGAACCAAAAATTCTCCAAAGAGTACAATGTTCTTTCATGTTTTTACCCCACCCACCTCCTATGTTCTTTGTATTGAATATATTCTCTGACAATATCAAGGTTCCTTTTTTTTTTTTTTTTTTTTTGGCGGTACAAGACCCTCTCACTGTCGTGGCCTCTCCCGTTGCGGAGCGCAGGCCCCGGACGCGCAGGCTCAGCGGCCACGGCTCACGGGCCCAGCCGCTCTGCGGCACGTGGGATCCTCCCGGACCGGGGCACGAACCCGCGTCCCCCGCATCGGCAGGCGGACTCCCAACCACTGCGCCACCGGGGAAGCCCTCAAGGTTCCTTCTGTTGTTCTTGAAATTGTGCTCACTTTGTGCTTTTTCTCTCAAACCCACAGTTGCTTAAAAACAATGGTGTACCATAACTTAAATTACCTTGGCAACAGTGTTTTACAGATCTTGAACAATTTGATATGTATTAATGAAGTCAGTGATTGCTTTCAATAAGAAGTTACGTTTTTAGGGATTGAAAAAAGTGTGCACAAAGCTCCAGTCTTTAATTTTTCTTTATAGTAACTAAAATGTTCTTTTCTGAAAATTAAATTCAAATGTTAATCCCAATTAAGTTTCACAATCTGAGTCTGTCAAACCTCATCTATTACAAGAAGAGCCAACACTTTACCTCACTTTCAAATTCCCTTGTTGGAGCTGTCCATCATACACCGATAAAATATCAAAATCTTCTTCAAGAGCAAAGGTGTGGAATGACAGTTGTATCCGATTGCGTTCTCCCGTGATGATAATCCAGGTGCAGTTAGCATAGTTTGGGTAACCATGGGGAAACCCTGGACTCTCAATGGTGCCATTGGGACCCTGGACTAAGCCTCCACAGTTCTGACCTGAAAAAGAAAACACACCAAAAAGCATATAAGTTTGGCCTATCTTTAGTATATTCTTTTTAAAAATTTCCAACCATTTTCTTAATTGTTTTTTGGCCACACCATGTGGCTTGCAGGATCTTATTTCCCCGACCAGGGATTAAAACCAAGCCACTAGCGTGAAAGCCCAGAATCCTAACCACTAGGCCACCAGGGAACTCCTTGGCTAATTTTTATAATGACTTATTTTCTGTGATCCTTCATGCACAAATATTGAATGATAAATGCAGTGCTCTTCTCCAGTGTTAAAAGATAGAGAATAACTCCTCCCTAAAAAAAAACTAACAAACAGAAGAAAAAGAAGGAAATATACAACATTTGGGAACTCATATTACAAATTTGGGGAAATCCTTGTACAGCTTCAGCCATATCAGACTGCCACATTTGTGAAACGAAGTTGGTGCCAGCTGTCTGCACATTATCATGAGGAAACACTGCCCACAAGATCCTTGCTGGGGAAATTAAATTGACAGATAAAAAAACCATTAAATCACTCTCTAAATACATACACATATTAATATATCTAAATGTGTGCGATCTGAGGTACGTACTATGAATAGTTAGGTAAAAACCATGCTCAAACTTGAAACTATTTGCACCCACATTGGTTCAAGTCCCACAAAGCCAAAGAATAAAATGAGACCACGGGAATCTCTTACCCAGTTGAAAACAAAAGGTGTTAAGAGAAATTAAATTATGTGCAAATTAAGGAGCAAGCTGACCAGCAAAATAAGGGACCTCCCCTCTATGATGTCTTCCTGTTTATTTGGTGGGATTTCCTGGATGACAGAGAAGGGAGATGTTTGTTGAAATGATGGGCTCCACTAAAGAAAAGGCTCAGAATCAGGAATGCGTGCGTTTAGGTTTCCCTACTCAGGCGTGTAGGGTAACCCACACTTTGCTCACCCGTCTTATTCTTGCTTCTCTTAGAGAGGATGAATTATGATAGCTCTAATGTTCAAGATCTACATATTTGATGTTGTGATTAAAGTAAGAGATATTTATTTGGTTTTGTCCCCTCTGGCACAGAGCTCCTTAATCTCTTGGAATTTCCTAAATGAAGGGGGTGGTGGTGTTTTGTTATGTTAATGGAGCAAATTCTGGACCACACCTAGGGATGGGGCTGGTTGCCGGGAGAACATCACCATGTGATTAGAGGGTTGCAACTTTCAGTCCCAACCTCCTGACTTTTAGAGGGAAGTGGGGAGGGGCTGGAGGTTGGATCAATCCCGATGGCCAATGATTTGATCTCGACTCTGGCTCAGCCAGACTGGACGAAAAAGAGCAGAGGCTAAGAGCAGGACGGGTGGATTATTTGAACTTCCCTAATAACGCACTTTAACATTTTAACCATAACTATTACGGACATGTGAGGGGACAAAATAACTCCTATCAAATCGTTCCAACATTGAGTTTGTCTGAGGTTAGCTCTTAAGTAGCCTCTGCAAATGGCTTGCAGTGTTTCGTTTCCTTCTTAATCTGGCCAATTTCCACCAAGATGTTTAGATGTATTTAAATGTTTTGACACTAAGAAAGAATATTGAGAAAGAATATTAAGAAAAATCTGGGCACACTCAGATTACTGCAATTAGTAGAAGCCCTTGAATACAAGTATTATCCTAGCTTTTATTGTTGAGCGACAAACAAAATTATTTCCAACTACATTTTACACTTAAAAAAATATTCACCATAGTAGCGCTTAGTGAGCTCAAATCTTTCACAGTAATGGTATCAAATGCTTGTGGGAGTTTGCTAAATCTTAAAAAAAATAAAATAAAATTAATGACAGGGATTTATGAGTTTAAAACCGAAGAACTAATAAGAAGCCCATTTTCCACTAAATTTAAATCTAACAATGACACTGTAACAAGTAGATATTAAAGCTGTGGGGTTTTGAAAAGTCTTTAAAGAAAATAGCTTTTCTGGTTTATCTAGCAATTCGTGCTTCATAGTGAATCAAAAAGTGAAGACTTGATCATAAATTGGAGGAAAGAAAAATAAATTCAACAGAAAAAGTGTCAGCTGGAAAGTAGTTACTATTATAGACCCATGATGGTGAACCAAATTATCGGATATTATGATTTTTCTCCAAGGAATAACACTTAGGCTGCATTTGGGTACCAATTATTACAGGGCATTTTGCAGAATTAGTCACATTTGATCCAGAGATAGACTTTTCTGGGGGCCCGTTACAAACTTAGGGAAGTGCTCAAAGGTTCTTGGATGAGTAACTGTCAAGCTTGACTGCACATTGCAAACAACTGAGGAATTTTCAAAGAGATGGAGATAACGTCTAATGTAGTTGGTCTGGGCTGAGAATTTCCAAGACAACACCAGAGATCTTATGCTACTTAATGTCACGTTTTATTATAAAGCTACAATAATCTGAACGGTGTCTAATTGTGCCAACCAAGATAAAGAGCCAGTGGAACAAAACAGAAAGTCCCCAAACCCACAGAGATACAGACATTAGATTTATGACAAAAGTGGTGCTGCAGGGCTTGGGGGGAAAGATGGTCTTTTCAGTAGATGGTGCTGGGCCAATTGGACAACCAAACGGGAGAAATAAATCTTGATCCCCACTCCACAATATACACAAACATCGGTCCCAAATGGGTTACAGATCTAAATGTAAACTGTGAAACAGTAATGCTTCCAAAAGAAACATAAAAAAAAAAAAGAATCTTCATAACGGTGTGGTAGGCAAAGATTTCTTAAATAGCACACAAAAAGTAATAATCATAAAAGGAAAATGTGAGAAGGAAATCCCCCCCAAAATTTTAAAAATAGGATGTATTTCCAATCCATAGATTCATCCAATGACCTATTCACCATCTAATGAATAAACCGCACAGATCAACAAGAAAAAGGCAACACAATAGATAAACAATAACTAGAGGTAGCTGGAGATTTAGAATCAGAGGGGATTTTTCTAAAATTGGAAAGAGACAAAGGGGTCATAAAATCTCCAGCCCTGACTACTACCCTGCACACCCACCCGGAGCCAGGGCCTGTCCTGGAGGTGTAAGGGAATAGCATTTTGTGCTAAAGAAAAAAAAAAAAAAGAACAAAAGAACCCGATTTATTTGGTCTTTCTTTGTGGAAGTAACAACCCCACTTTGTAACTTTTGTTCACTCCACACAACTTCTTTTTTTTTTTTTAACATCTTTATTGGAGTATAATTGCTTTACGATGGTGTGTTAGTTTCTGCTTTATAACAAACTGAATCAGCTATACGTATATATATATCTCCATATCTCCTTTCTCTTGCGTCTCCCTCCCACCTTCCCTATCCCACCCCTCTAGGTGGTCACAAAACACGGAGCTGATCTCCCTGTGCACTCCACACAACTTTTGATGCTACAAGGGAACTTCGAATTTGCCTGCAATTTAGTCAGTATCTCCTGACCCATGAAAATATCTCGACTTTTACTTAAAAAAAAAGAGCCTGATGAAAATAATTATTTGTCTAAGCAATAGTACTACAATGGCATCGACTAGAGTTCCTCAGAGTAAGTGGCATTAATTCAAAATCCGTACTAGTATTGAATGAAGGACACCTCCTTATAACAATTACTTTAAAGCTGTGGATCTCAGCATCTTTGGGATCTAACTAAGGGTCATGCTTCCTACATATCCACGAAAATCATGGCTGCCACAATGGATAATTAAACTAAAATTATTCTCCAAATGGAAAGTCATTATAATTAACAAATGTAAATAATGTATAGCTTACATTCTTCAACTGGTACCAGAACTAATACAGGTATCATGTTAATGTCTACCTGACATAAAGATTGCTTCAATGGAAAGACATACTTTTCACTGAATGAAATAAAGCCACGGATGAAGGTACACAGATTATATATGTCATATGTATACATTTTCAGAATTTATATGCACTTTCACATAAAGATGGAGTATGGGACTTGCCAATTGTTCCACCATCCACAAACACCAAGGTTGTGGGTTCCCAGAAGAGTTTTCATCCTATCTTCCTTATATGATTTTCCACCTTGGTTCTTATACTCCAGTGGGCACTTGCCTGCTACAGAGAACTCTCAAATATTCTACAAATCTTTTCTTTTTAAATTGCTGACATCTATACTTGATTTCAATGTTGGCCTTAAACAGCCTCAAATAAACAGATTATTTTAACTGGAAAACAATGTTAATGGACAAACTTTTAAATATTGTAAATGTAATCAAACATTTATATATTGCATAATAGAAATCTATTGTAAGTACATTTGTGAACTATATTTCCTAAGGGCAATGAAATAATCAGCAATGTTGCAGTGATAATTTTAATCTCTTAATGAAAATTATGTTGTTTGTTACAGGATGGAAAACTCAGTTAATACTATTCTTTAAGAAGCTGTCCTTAAGGTACTGATGCTAGAAGTTACCTTGAAATCAAATATCAGTGTCAACAGGAAAAATAGCAAGTATATATGTATCTACACCTATACATATAATACCTATAATACCTATAATTATAGGTTACAAATAATAACCAATAATGGAAGAGAATGCAAGAGAAATATATATGCATATGTATAATGGAATCACTTTGCTGTACATTGACACTAACACATCGTAAATCAACTATATTTCAATAATATTTCAAAAAATATATATATATATCAGTATATATTTAAGTCACTCACCATCCGGTTACCAACAATAATTATTGTTGAATGTTTTTTATTATTACTGAATTATTATTATTGAATGTTTTTTCCAATCTACACTTTAATGGTGTCATATTACCTGATGTATAATATGTGAGCAATTTGTTTTGGGGTGACTGTATATTTGCCAGTCCCATGGACTGAACAGGAGACAGTAGGAACTAGGTGTAGTATGTCTTGCTTCATCAGTCGGTTGGTTGGTTGTTGACGTTGTTGTTTATTCTGAGACTCTACACAAGATCGCCTGGGCCTCCACAAAGAGACTGCAGGAAAAATCCCAAGTCCTGAGAGCAGTGTAGCTCATGATGGTCAGATGAGGTGTAGTGCTGGAGGCTGGGGAACCCATTCTGGGAAAGGCAGGGCTAATGTGCTCTAGGACAGTTCCCTGCGTTGAAGGTCAGTCTTGGAAACACTCAACAGAGCAAAGAGCATCCTGCCCTGGTCACTCCTGAGATGCAACGGCCCCTCTGTTCTGAAGGGTCACCACACTTGGGTCTGTGCCTCACCCAGATCCTACTCTCCGAATTGTGCTATGGTTCAGCACACACACCTTTCACTTCCTAGAAGAGAGTATTCGCTGAGATGATTCATCTGTGATTCATCCTGATTCACTGTAAGCATTTGATGAATGAATGTACATATACACAAATGCCCTCCTGACTCCACAAGCTGTTGAAATTGCTGTTTCCCTCAATTCTGGACCTGCTGACCCATTCCTGGAAAGTAACAGAGGTAGACGACATAATATTTGTAAACTCACATGCAAGCGTCTGACACCTACTATCTTGTTTAATTCTTGCACAGCCTTTAAGGTAGGAAGTAGCTTAGCTTTTGCAAGCTGTTATAATAATTATTTATTTATTATCATATAATTATAGTTACATTATAGTATTCATAACAGTTTTGCTGGCTGTTGGGATATTTATTCAGATGAAGATTTGTGATAAGGTAGTGCCTTTGCTGTACAAAACTCCTTTCTGAGAGCAAACATTTTGCCATCTGCGATGTTTTAACCTGTGATTTGGTTCAGTGACCCGAGAAAGTCATGGTCTATAATATTCAGCATGTGAAGAGAGCCATACAAGGAAAGGATACTCTGTCCTGAATTCTAGCAACAAGGAAACAGGTCACGTGACAAACGATTGCCAGGACCACAGAAGAATAATCTGGAGATGACAACATTTGAGAAATACATCGTCGCCTGCTAACTCTCCCGCCTGATATCATTTAAAAGAGTAAATAGACTTGTGTGTATAGAGTGTGAACAAAAGCTGTATTATCATCACAGCCCTGTCTCTCCTTGGAGACGGACATTGAAAATAAACAGGTTTATGTCCTGTCCGCAACAAGCTCAGATAACCACACTGGTTCATTTTGAAAACAAGGCAATTCAGGAAGTTTTTTTGTTTGTTTGTTTTGTTTCGTTTTACTATTTATCATACTTGGTGGCTGTCTCCATTCATTCCCTTCATCCATTCTGCAAAAATAAAAATGTACATTTTTCATATATTATGTAAGTTTCTATGCAAATACAACTTTCATTACTTTCTTACAACCAGATTATTGACCTCGAAAGCTTCTCTTATTTTGGAATTTGCGTGGAAATATACTCTACACCTGTAGATTTGCTGCAAGACTGAAAATTCCCTTCTCCTATTGGATGGGTGACAATGCAGTAACTCAAAAGTAAAAGAGAATGGTGCTCTGTTACCCTCACTTGCATTTTTAATTTTCCTTCATGACTAAGGAATATGATGACATGCTTATTAGAATTTCCAATATCAGGAGGCCTCACATTTCACTCATGGCAGCAGAAGTCTCTCTGATCAGATAAGTACTTTTTGAAGCGGTAAACAAATCAAATACGCATTAAACTCTGTTCTGCATTAGTGAAACCAAGCAGGGCCTGTGGGGCTCCCAGGCAAGGAGGCCCTTTTGTCCCCCGTTTCCTGTCGGCAAGACTCCAAGCCTTCCCTGAGTTCCAAAGGGAGGATTTGAACGGCTGCTAATTAAGGGAGGACCAGCCAAGAGACCACCTGAGGCGAGACTAAAGGGTCCAGAGAAGCTCATTAAGATTAGGAGACACATTACCTGAGATGAGATTAAGGGGTACAGGCCCTGCTCACTCCCTGATCTTGTGAGAGACCCTGCCCTTGAACCATGGTCATAAAGCCCTAATCAAATCCTCTGGGGTGGGGATACAGAGCTTTTCGAGGCAGGAGCCTGCTGTGGCCCCCTTTGCCTGGCAAAGTAGTAAAGCTCTCCACTCCTACTTCACCCAAAACTCTGTCTCTGAGATTCGATCCGGCACTGGTGCACAGAAGCTCAGCTTCCGGGCGTCCTTATCTTCTACGGTTTCATTGGCTATTTCAGGGTCTGCATTATTTGGGAAAGGAGTCATTGTAGAAGGATCATGACGTAAAATGCCCTTCCTAGGACTTTGACTGAGGTGTTTCAAAATTACAGTCTTCAGGCATTTTCCAGGAACTGCATGCCCTAAAGGAAGTTTTCAAAGCATTCTATTTCTCAGAGTACCAAGAGCAGCAACTGTATCAGCTACTGTAGCTGACAGCCCGAGGCTGCTTGGTTCAGTTTTAATCTCAAACATTTAGGGGAGATTACTCACAATGTGAGCAAAGAAGAAAAATAAGAAAGCCGGAGGCACATAAGCCTTAGTCCCTGAGATGGGGCCAAAAAATCAGTTCTTCCCTAATGACTGCACCGCCCATGAGCAAGGCCATGCAGGTAGCCCTTACACTACAGATGAACCATCAACGAACCATCAATACCCAATTCTATCACTGATAAAAGAGAGAGGGGATTTCACTGGACTATGTAAATATGGAGTACAATCTTTCATCATTGTGCTACAGTTTGTCATCGTAACCATGTGCAGGCTTGGTCTGCTTAACATCTTTCCCTTCCTCAAGCACCCCAAGCCTGTCCCCACCTCAGGGCCTTTGCATGTGCTAATCCATCTACCCTAAATGTTCTTCCCGCAGATCTCCCTGGATCTGACCTCTCCTCCGGGGGGCCACAGTGCAGGGGCTCTTCCCAGACACTCATGTCCTGGTCAGTAGTCCCTCTCCATCAGTGCTTACTGTCCCACACCCTGTTGTGTGTCCAGATGGCATTTATCATTTTGTGAAAATATCTTGTTTGCTTCTTTACTTATTGTCTATCTGCCTCTGTAACGAATACGTAAACCTTCCAAGAGTGAGGGCGTTGTCGGCCCTGTTTATAACCCCGTGCCTACAAGACTGTCTGGCACTCAGTATTCAGTTATGGAGGCATGTGGGTGAGTTGGGGTATATGTGTGGGAAACAATGGTGGTTGTGGTGTAAATTATGAGTTATAAATCTATGTGCACACTCATGTGGAAAGAATCTATAAAAATATAAAGTAGTGGTACTAGAAGGAACCTTCCTTGTATTCTCCAGCCAAGTGATTACCTAGAACATTCAGAGTGCAGTGTTATCATTCTAATTCCAAGAAAAGGGATTTTATCATCTCCGTCCTATACACCCGTCTGATTGGCAACAGCTCCTAAGACTAATTTAAATATTCCCTGCTTCAAATGTAAATTGGTGCAGCCACTATGGAAAACAGTATGGAGGTTCCTCAAAAAACTAAAATTAGTATTGCCATATGATCCAGCAATCCTACTCCTGTGCATATAACCAGACAAAACTATAATTCAAAAAGATACATGCACCCCAATGTTCATAGCAGCACTATTCACAATAGCCAAGACATGGAAACAACCTAAATGTCCCTTGACAGACGAATGGAAAAAGAAGATGTGGTATATATATGGAATATTACTCAGCCATAAAAAAAGAATGAAATGATGCCATTTGCAGCAACATGGATGGAACTAGAGGTTATCGTACTAAGTGAAGTAAGTCAGACAGAGAAAGACAAATACTATACGATATCACTTGTATGTGGAATCTAAAATATGACACAAATGAACACATGCATGTAACAGAAACAGGCTCACAGACATAGAGGACAGACTTGTGGTTGCCAAGGGGGAGGCGGGTGAGGGAGGAGTGGATTGGGAGTTTGGGGTTCGAAGATGCAAACTATTACATATAGAATGGATATGGGACTTCCCTGGTGGCACAGTGGTTAAGAATCTGCCTGCCAATGCAGGGGACACAGGTTTGATCCCTGGTCCAGGAAGATAGCACATGCCGTGGAGCAACTAAGCCAGCGTGCCACAACTACAGAGCCTGTGCTTTACAGCCTGTGAGCCACAACAACTGAGCCCACGTGCTACAACTACTGGAGCCCGTGCTCCGCAACAAGAGAAGCCACTGCAATGAAGACAGAAGGCAGCCAAAAATAAATTAATTAATTAAAAAAAAAAGAATGGATAAACAACAAGGTCTCACTGTATAGCAAAGGGAACTACATTCAATATCCTGTGATAAACCATATGGAAAAGAATATGAAAAATAATATATATATGTATAACTGAATCACTTTGCTGTACATCATAAATTAACACATTGTAAATCAACCATACTTCAGTAAATAAAAACCAAAAAAAAAATGAAATAAAAATTTACTACCACATATTCCCTGCTCTATTTGAAGCTAATTTTTCTTCTATTTGATCCTCCTTCACACACTGGCATCTCTGCCTTTCTAGAAGTGGGTCATAATTCAGGATAAGGCAAGGCTGTGGTTAGTCAGACCTGGAACTGCTTAGATGTGTGGTCAATGTTGTTTCCTTAGCTATTGCACCCAGGGGAGGGTTTTTTAGTTAATTCTAGGACTGTAATAGGTTTACCAACTGAGAAATTCTTGCACTGATGGTAATAAAGTCATTCAATGTCAATCCACTCTGAAGAAATAAATTGGAAGAACACTGTACATAGTGTAGGGTCAAAAAAGCACTGGGCTGTGGATCAAACAAAACAAAAATGTGATTAATTTCCAGCATGGAGCACTGGGGATTGATCAAGTCACCTGGCTGATAGTAGCCTCAGTTTCCATGGGTGGGAAATGAGAATGATACTATTTTGCAAGATTGTAGTAGTGATTAGAGATGAAGCATGGTTGAGCAGAGGTAGAGGCTGGAAAGCAAAAGGATAGCTGCTGTAGTTACAGACTGAATGCTTGTGTCCCCACAAAATTCATATGTTGAAACCCAGAGGTGGGACCTTTGGGAGGTGACTAGTTCAGAGGGTGGAGCCTTCATGAATGGGATTAGTGCCCTTATGAAAGAGAGCTCAGAGAATTCCTTCACCCCTTCTGCCATGTGAGGACACAGCATGAAGACGGCCATCTGTGTACCAAGAAGAGGATCCTCCCAGATACTGAATCTGCTGTCACCTTGATCCTGGACTTCTGGCCTCCAGAAAAGTGAGAAATAGATTTCTCCTCTTTATAAGCCCCCAGTCTACGGTATTTTGTTGTAACAGCCTGAACGGACTATGACATCTACAGATGGCCCCCAACTTATGAAGATTTGAATTACAATATTTTGACTTTATGATGGTGCAAAAGCAAAGCAGAAAACATACTTCAAGTTTTGAGTTTTGATCTTTTCCCCAGGCTGGTGATAGGTGGCCTGATCCTCTCTCATGATGCTGGGCAACTGCAGCCACAGCTTCCAGTCAACCCAAGGGCACAAGGGGAAACAGCCAACACGCTTGTAGACACAGACAACTCTTCTGGAGACAGACAACTATTCTGTTTTTTACTTCCAGTACAGTATTTGATAAACGACATCAGGTATTCAACACATTATTATAAAGCAGGCTTTGTGTTAGATGATTTTGCCCAACTGTAGGCTAATGTAAGCAGTCTGAACACGTTGAAGGTAGGCTGGGCTAAGCTACGATGTTCCGTAGGGTAAGTGAATTAAGTCCATTTCGATTTATGATATTTTCAACTTACAATGGGTTTATTAGGATGTAATATTGAGATGTAACCCTATCGTAAGTCGAGGAAGATCTGTACTGTTTTCAAAAAGGATAGTTCACTGGAGATTCTCCTGATTTTAAGAGAATTTTACAAGTTAAATAATGAGTGGGACCTCACCCTTTATCTGGCTCTGCCCTGCTTTCCTTTAAATGCCTGGGTAGACGTTGCATTTTAGGAGATGCCTTCCTGAGCACCTGTGTCTGCTTGGTGCCCTGTCCACGTGGTCCTCAGCTCACAACGTGGTACTTACAATACTAGCATTGCAATTGCCAAATTATTTGACTTTCTAGATTTTGAGTGATGAAGTTGGTTATATCACCAAACAAACCAACTTAACACAAAACCAGCAAGCAAATAAACTGTACTTTATCATGGTTCCCAGATCTCACACTGATGCTCTTTCAACAGGTGACTTTTGGCCTGAAACAGGCTACCACCTAAATTTGAGTCTTTTCTCTCAGAATCTTCAAATCTACATTTCTCTACTGCAAGTTATTTTGAACCCAATTCTACTTTTCTCATAGAAGCATACCATGCATTGTCAATTAAGATAATTCTCTCTCCATAGACTGTAGAACTAACATTCTTAATTGTACGTCAGATATTGCTTTATCTTTTAATGAAATACCCAGTGATGAAACACATTATGATCGGCCAAGAGAACTGAATTGTTCCTCAAATTTGAAATAATGTATTTCTGCTTTAATACATGAGAATTCAAAAGAGGTATAAATCAGTCTCAAGGTAATGGTGGTAAATCAATGTAGGAAAATACGTTTCCCTTAAATAGAGCATTTAAAATCTAAGATGTTGATATAGTTTAACCTTGATGCTGTACGATCAATTCAGTGATACTTGTTAAGAAAAGTAAAATAAAACTATCACCTGACTCCTTCCTGGGTGCTCCAAATCCCTACCTGCAATGGGGCCTATCGATTCTCTACATGAATGATTTCTGTGCAGATGGATCGTCACCATTCCATTCCCCTTTTCTTTCTTTTTTGAACAGTAGAGAACAATTTCTAGATCTGCAAGAGAGATTTTTAAACACTATGTTCTGTTTTAATGTTTAGTGAGAATTTACCTCCAAAGAGAAACTGAAATGTTAAAAAGTCATGCTAAAACCCCACTAACCTATGGTCATCTATGAAGTGTGAAGCTAATGTAAACTCTCAGAGAGGAAAGGGAAGGAGAATATTCATCCATGAGGTCCTTTATGGTTAAGGAAGATTTTCAGATTTAGAGACTGAAAGCCTGACAAATCACGAACAGGTATTTTTTTTTAACCTTATAAAAATTAACAAATGCACTTTAAAAATAAAAAGGAAATGTGTAATGATTTCCTACATACTTTTAATACCACCCAGAATGAGTGGCTGAGACAGAAGATAAGTCAGAATCTTAAGGGTCATTGTATAGGTTTAATAGGAAAGAACGAATTTCCAAGAAGTTGTGCTTAAATTTATCAAACAAACAGGTTTAAAATCTGCTCATCCCATTGGGCAAATAGACCACTGGGCCCAACAGGACTCCTGAAATGGTTCAGGTCTCAATTTAATGTCTCTCTTGGTCGCTTTTTCCACCTGTGAATCTCCATGGAGATGATTCTGCCACCCAGAATCTCAGTGGCTTCCCGGAGGGTCCACAACTACAGAACATCAAACAGTGAGATCCCTCCCCCTCTCTCTCTTTTTCTCTCCCTCTCCTGCCCCGCCCTGCCCATACACACACTTGCACACAATGCTAGCCTGCTTCCCTCGCCTCTGGATGAAATGGTGTTGGGTTTTGTATTAGGATTCGGTGTCTTCCTGAATGAAATACTAGACTTTCCGCACAGTGGCTGCACACTGGAAACTATGATATATGTCATCATTTACAGGGCTGACTTAACATCTTTTAGCAGATTTTTCACACTTGCAATTGTGTTTTTCCTCAGAGTCTTCACTATTTTAGGGAGTGAAGGCTGGGGGTAAGGGCTTGACTATAAATCCCCCATCATGATGAGACATCAGGACCTGTCTTCCCTGGATCCGGGGTTCAGCTGGACCTGACACGGAGCTTACTGTCAGTTACCTCTCAAGTGGTGAATGTGCATTTAGGATGATGGGAAGGGACGCGGGTCTATTGTGTCCTGAAGTACTGATGTTTACTCAATAAAACAGTGGAGTACCAAGTGCCATTACCATATAATCTACACCTTGATTACCTATTTCCCTTGGCCCTAAGCTCGTCTCCTGGACTGCAACGGCTATATCTGCCAGGGTTTGTGAAAAAAGCAAGTTATTGTTGATAATCCATCATTATTTTATTTAATCTTTTCATGAAGATCTAAGTGCTCTAGACTGGAAGCCATATGAGGTCAGAATCCCTTACCCTAGAATCTGTGGCTCCATCCTACGTGCTAAGGGATGTGTCCAGCACCTACTAAACAATCAGTCCATGGGAGCAGGAAAACTGGGCTGACTGCCATGTCTGATAAAGGACAGTGTTGCTCCTATGGTGATCATTGCATCCTTACTCCACGGCAAGCACTTTCCAGACTTTCTCTAACCCTCGAAATGATCTTGACAGACATGCACTGTCATTCCTTTTTTGCTGATGAGAAAACTAAAGAGGGTAAGTGATTTGCCCAAAGTCACATAGACACAAAGGCCAAAGCAATGGGAAGCGAGTCAAGGTTATTTTGACTTCAAAACTGGCGCTCATCCCATGACACCATCATTTAGAAGCCGTATACTATCACTTTCTCCTATTTTCTAAAAGGAATGATTCCTGCAAATTGTGCTGCAGAAGCAAAGGGCAGTGTCTGAATCCTCAGAATGTTCCTATTGCTGCTCAGGAAGAGACAGGTGACCATGTAAATTGGGAAAGAAACAAAAAGTGCGTTTGTGTATCTGAGCTGAAGGCTGGATTCTGCTTATTTGTCTCTATGCGGGGTCATTTAAGAAAGTGAAAAAAGCTTTTTTTAGTTATGGTTTGATTCTTTAAATAACTCTTTTGACCCAAAGCTCTTACATGCATTAACACATAAAAAGGGGTTGGGATTTCACTGATATTTCTAGGGGTGGGATTGGGGGACACAGAGATTGTACACTGAACAACTTTAAGGGATGCTCTTCACACACACTACCCAGCTAATTAAACATAAGATAGTTGGGAACTTGATTGATATCAGAATTTCTCACGTCTTAATAACGTTTCCTCTGAATGTGCAGAAACAAGACAGAAGACACTGACCAAACAGCCATGGAATTATCCATGGAAACAGAAGCTCCACTTATGGATTTGCTGCTGTAATTGATCTTTACGTTTGTATCTACTTCCATGTTTATGACCTTTCAACTTTGCACCTGCTCCTAGGCTGTGGGCAAGAAAGCAAAGTCCTGGATTCTGTCCCTTATATATATATATATATATATATATATATATATATATATATATATTTTAAAAAGATTTCTATTTTATTTATTTATTTTGTGGCTACGTTGGGTCTTCGTTGCTGTGCACGGGCCTTCTCTAGTTGCAGCGAGCGGGGGCTACTCTTCGTTGCGGTGGGCGGTCTTCTCATTGTGGTGGCCTCTCTTGCTGTGGAACACGGGCTCTAGGCGCACGGGCTTCAGTAGTTGTGGCACGTGGGCTCAGCAGTTGTGGCGCAAGGGCTTAGTTGCTCTGCAGCATGTGAGATCCTCCCAGACCAGGGCTCAAACCCATGTCCCCTGCATTGGCATGCAGATTCCTAATCACTGTGCCACCAGGGAAGCCCATGTCCCTTATTTTATCTTGGTTTTGTGATGTTTCTGAAGGAATAATGCATGATATTGAAATTCCATGGAGGATTAGAATTTGTTGTAAAAACTACTTTGGCAAAAAGGAACTGCTGTTCTTTCAAATCCGTGGCCTTGAGTTGAAACAATACAGTGTGTAGTGAACTTTGTGTGTATTTTTATTTTACTGATTTCTACTTAGAACTTCAAGAGAACAAAAGTTTTTGTTTTTTTCCCCCCCTTTAAACATAGTTATTTAGTTTCATCTAGGTCCTATTCTTCTTTGTTTTACTGTAGTTTAACTTTCAAGGTTTTAGACCAGAAAAAAGATCAGGGAGAAAAATAGCTTACTGCCTAGATAAAGAGTATTAACAGCAGTGTTGATCTGTTTTTTTCAGGAAAATACTAATTTAATTTGCCTCGCTTTAACTACTGCATATAAACCAGAAGATTATACTCATAACTTAAATATTTATAAAAAGAAGGAATATAGAGATAAGTGACCATTTGCAGTATTAACTGATCAAAGCTGCATAGTAAATCAAAACTTTTAGATCTGTGGGAGATGGCTCTGGAAAGTATAATGGGGAGCTAAGTGAATGACAGTAAAAACGCTTAAGCTAAAATGAAATGAGCATGCTGCTTTCAAGTGTGAAAAAAAAATCATTCTGCTACACAAAATTCCATAACATGAAATGTATACAAATTTAGGAATGTTATACAGCTGGCCTAAAGCAAAGAGGAAACTGAATAAGTGATCAAAAAAAAAGTGTTTGCTTAATTATCAAGAGTGAAATAATTCTCGAAATGGGTGAACGGGGTCCAAAAGAACAAACTCCCAGTTATAAAATAAGCAAATCCTAGGGATGTAATGTACAGCATGGTGACTATAGTTAATAACACTGTATTGTATATTTGAAAGTTGCTAAGAGAGTCTGATGGATGTGAACTAGTCAGATGGATGTGGTGACCATTTTGCAATATATACACATATTAAATTATTATGTTGTACATCAAAACTAACATAATGTTATATCTATAGCTCAGTATAAAAGTAACAACAACAAAGAAGTTTACTTGGTATTTCCAGAAGAAAAAAGGTTGATAAAACCACTCTCTAATGGTGAATTTTAAAATGGACGATAAGCCCATGGGGCATGGCTGCCTGGATGGCTATGCTGCTTCCCTGGGCCCTGGGCCATCATCAGTTCCAGTGTGTTCCATGTAGCTTGGTTATAGTCATTTGTGGAAAAGAAAACTTTGAACAAGCACAAGTGGATCACATAAGAAAGAACCAAGTTTAGTGGTTTCTCTACGCTGAGTCATACTTCACTTCACTCTTAGGGATTAAACTCTTATTCACTCCTCAGCATCTCAATCCCCACCTGCAACGTGAAGTCCAGGGGATTCACAGCCTCACATGGTTCTTCGACATCTTCTGGGAGAATTTTCACTGTCTCAATTCCTGCCAAGTGGATGATGACATTCTCTCATCGTTATCTCCCCGCGACACTCTAATTTAAGCCTTATTTTAGAATTAAATTAAATACACATATTTAGTCCCCATCTGTACTACTTAATGGGCAAGGTGTGTGTTTATTAGGGTGACCTGATTTCATTCACTGAACAAAAGAGAGATGTTTGACATTCAAAGGTGCCTGTTCTAGAAAGCACCCCAGCCAGTAAGTGAAGGACATTAGATTATGCTGAATGTCCCAACGCTACTTAAAGAACCAAGAGTGAGGAATTTAACTCAATTTTCTGGGTTTAGTTCCCTGAAGTACAGAGGAGAGAATGAATTAGAAAAATCTCTGTCTGAAGTTTCCTCTGAGATATAAATAAGCTACATTTGAGTCAGGAAGAGCTTGAATTGTCAATTCTTTAACATCATTTTTCAAATAAACTAATAAGAGAGGAGATTAGGAGAACCAGGGGGAGAAATGCTAAATTCTATCCCCAATCATAAAGAATTAAGAGATTGCAGTTAATAGGAGTCTTCGAAAGAACCATAAAAATCTAAGGAGGGAGTTGGAAAAAATGACATAGGAAAATAAATCCAGTGTCATCTCATTCATATTTGGCTCTTCACTACCCCTTCCTGGAGGGGACACACAGTTTTGAGGACATTAGCTCACTGTGTCCCCCTTTGCCTGGAAAAGCAATAAAGTTATTCTTTTCTACTTCACCCAAAATTCTGTCTCTGAGATTTAACTCGGTGTTGGAGGCACAGAGGTCGGATTTGGCTTCAGCAGGAAAAACACATGAAATGTTGTATCTTTTTCCTCTTAATGAAAATTCTGTTATTGTGTTTTAATTCACAATAGTAACTTGTCTGTCACTGTACAGATGCAAATAACGTTATTTTTTGCTCTAGGCAAGTTCTAAAATCTTGAGTTTTAAATGAAGCAAAGACTTACAGGCAACAAACTTTCTAAAACAGATTTTAGAAACCCATGATCATGATTGTTTTTATTTGTTCAAAATAGAAGCTTTTCTTTGTGATTTATGACATGCATTAAAATAGTCTTAGATAAGAACTCAGTGCTGTCAAGTCAACGGCAGGGGTTCCCGATCTCAATATGATACTTGGGTAGTTAAGTTGCCCCAGGCTGAAAAGAATCATAACACAAATGGCAAAAAGGAAACATCAGAGGAAAATCTATTTTCAAATACATTTCTTTGGAACTCCAAAGCATGCTAAATATCATTCTGAATATGAATTGAGGCTTTTGCAAATAATTGGTCTACGTGCCATGCTTTTAGGATCTTGAAGAAGACTTCTATTTTTCATATTGTTATTCATGCAAAATGTCTCAGTAGCCATTTTTCTCCAAAGCATGTCCTTGGGGATATTTTAGGATTGAGCTGGGTTCACTTGCTCATGGTTAGGGTTTTGATACCCAAGTTTTAAGGTCAGTTCTGCACATGAATTGGCTACAATCATCTAAGTTCAAAAATAACTTCCATGAGTCCAGTCCCATAAGGAGCCTCACTAGCCCTCTTCTCTCCCTCTGCCAACTGGGGCCAATTTAACACCACATTACTTGGTGCTTGTGCTATTTGTCTGTTGCTTCATCTTAAAACCATTCTTCTGGATTACTCTGGATTCAGGTCTCCAAATGTATTAAAATATTTGTCAAGAATTCAGTTCAGCTCAGGCAAATCTCAAGTGAATATGGACATATATGGAAAGGACACAAATGGTTCTGAGATGTCATTTTCTCCCATTTGGAGGGACCTCCATTAGTGTAAAATTCCTGGTCTCTCTCTACCCACCCCTCCCACGCACATTCTATTCCAGAAGGGGTAAATTATTTGCTTGCTGTGTGTAGAAGGGGAAGGAAGGAATCTGGAACATGAATCTTTTTTCTCTCCCATCTTTAGGCAGCCTGCATTCTTTGTCCCCTTCTAAGCAGCGACTGTGCGCTTGCAAAGGTGTGAGTGGAGTTGAACGGGGGAGAGAAAGGATGATGGTCTAATGAAAGAGTTTCCTATTAGAAAGATCAAATGCCTGTAGGTATCAATTAAAGGGTTCAACGGTAGCTTCATTTGTAATAAGGCTGCCCATTGGTTCCCATCAGCCTTACATCTTTGCCTTAGTTCTCAATTTATTCATAACTTAGGTAGGAAAGAAGGTTATTTACTGGGCCCCTTCTGCCTACACAGGCAGACAACTTTGGAAGGTGGTCTATGTTTGGCCGAACAGAAACTCTCTCTCTAGCACAACAAATAACTAACTGCCACTTGAAAATGAGGCAATATGTCAAGATCGTGACACACAGCCACAAGTCCAATCTCTTCTAAGGTTGCCTAAATCTTCATTCAGTTTGTCCGTCAAAGGAGACATACAGGTTCTTTTCTATTGCTCATTCTAAGGACTGTGTCTAACTAAGACTCAGTACAATCTCTTCTAAGGTTGCCTAAATCTTCATTCAGTTTGTCCGTCAAAGGAGACATACAGGTTCTTTTCTATTGATCATTCTATAAGGACTGTGTCTAACTAAGACTCAGTTTTGATTCTTCTGACTTGATCAAAATCTTTCCTTCAACATAGACAATGACCTTTTCCATGAATTTGTTTTCTGTCCTCCTGAAAATCTTCTCTTTGTCATTAGAATGGAACAGAAGCCCTTTCTGTGTTAATATTCAAGCTGCTCTCAGTTCCCACCTGACCTCCTGTCTCCAACCCACCTTCTGAGGCTTTGACAGTGGCTTCCAAGAGACAGAGCAAAACAAAGCCAAGTGAATGTTAAAAATAATTGCATGGAAATGCAAAGCTACAGACATGACTTGGCTTATTTTTATTTTTCATTGAAGTAAAATCTTTGGTGATCAGAATTGAAGAGAAACTCAAATTGTAATATTTGCTTCCATTAACATTTGACAGAGAAATAAACAGTGGAATTAATTAAATTAAATGTCTGCCAAGCAAATGCTAGGTATGTAACTTTGTGGTATTTGCTATAGGAAAATATGGCACGTAACCACCTTAACAATTTAGGTGAAATGTCTAGATAATGCAAAACCTAAATAGGCCACAAAGAGATGTTAAAGGGAAATATCATGTTAATAAGCACAGCTACTCATATTTAGAGTAAAATTTAAAATGATGTGTAAAAATTAATTACTGAAAGAACCTCAACAACAAAATATGGACTGGAAGTCAGCTAATTCATTTATTGGGAATGGGAGAAAAACGCTTTCTGTAATTCATGAAATATTTAT
This sequence comes from Physeter macrocephalus, assembly GCF_002837175.3. Classification (NCBI taxonomy): domain Eukaryota; kingdom Metazoa; phylum Chordata; class Mammalia; order Artiodactyla; family Physeteridae; genus Physeter; species Physeter macrocephalus. Next base: position 112,720,200 of record NC_041233.1, read on the forward strand.
TGACTATTAACTGCTTCCACATTTCTAGTCCCTTGAGTTCTATCAGGGAAGACAAAGATCCTGGCCCTTGGTGCGCCACTGCAGTGCAGATGGTTAGACAGTAAACAATGAAAGTATAAATACACAAATTATATGCTCCGGTAGGAGATAAGAAGTGTCATGGAAGGAAAAAAAACGTGCAGCAGAGCAAGGGGAAAGGGGCTGCCAATGGTATAAACCTAATTTAACCTTGGTTCCAATGGCAGGTGACCTTGAGCAAAGAAGGAAGTGAAGAGCAGGGCTGTCAGGAGGGTACCTGCAGGGACAGGAGGGGAGGCAGGGAGCTGAGAGAAAGCAGAGGAGGAAAGGAGGTCTGGGATGTAACCCTGGGGTGCTGAGGGTCACATCGGGTGTGCTTGTTTTGGATTCTTGTATGAGTGAAGTGGGGAGGCTCTGAAGGGCTACTGTTACATGTTTACTGTATTAAGAACTTAAAGCCTAAAGGACTTGACCTTAACTGATGAGAACATTTACTGGCCATTTAGTTAAAAACCCATTTCCCAAATATTCTGATAACTTTGGGTTTGTTCAATCCTCAGTGCCATATTCAACTTGCAAATATGATTCCTGTGAATAGAAAATTACTTGAATTTATTATAGGACAAATCAACAATGGTATCTAATGACGTTAGCTTTAAAGTATAGTGAGATAGTTCATAATCACTGAATACACTGAACAAATTGTATTGCTTATGTGTCTTACTCTGTCTGGATAGTTACCTGAGAACTGATAGAAAGGGCTTGTGTTTGTTCTGTGTAACTTACAACTCAAGGCAGAAAAGGGTAAGCATTCCTCAAAAACATTTTAAGGCAAGTAAACAACCAAAACCACCTAATGCAAAATTTTATAATTGAGGCAGACAATAGAGTACCACAGGTCTGGGAAGAAAATCTGGAGAGAGTTTCTTTGGGAAATCAGGGCATTCATTCCAAAGCACCATGTATAATGGGAAATTTAGAAAGTCACACACATGTCTCAGGTAGGATGCATTCTCAAAAAGGACCTGAAAAGTCCCTAACCTTTCAAATCTGGTAGATTGCTAGAAAACAAATCAGGCATCCAATGGGAAAGGAACAAGTAAAACTATCTCTGTTTGCAAATGACATAATCTTACATATAGACAATCCCAAAGAATACACACACACAAATGACTAAAATCAATAAAAAATTCAGCAGAGTGGCAGTGCACATGATTAACACAGAAAAATTAGTTGCGTTTCTATACACCAGCAATGAACAATGCAAAAAAACAAATTAAGGGAACAATTCCATTTACAATAGCCCCTGAATGAATAAAATACCTAGGATGAAAATGTAACTTAGGAGGTGAAAGTCTTATAAACTGAAATCTGTAAGTCACTGATGAAATAAATTAAAGGCTTATATAAAGAGAAACATATTTCATGCTCATGCATTGAAAGACTTAATATTTTTAGCATGGAAATACTACCCAAATTGATCAATTACTTCAGTGCCATACCTATCAAACTACCCACAATTTTTTTTTTTAATGGATGATTCAATCCTAAAACTCATACGGGCTCTTGAGGAACCCCCAAATAGCTAAAATAATATCAAGAAAGAACAAAGTTGGAGGACTCACACTTGCCAAGTTCAAAACTTACTATAAAGCTACAGTAATCGAAACAGTGCTAGCATAAAGATAGACATATAGAGCTATGCAATAAAACTAAGAGTCCACATATAAACCCATACGTCAATGGACAACTGACTTTTGAAAAGTCTGGCAGGAACATTCAATAGGGGAAACAGCAGTCTCATCAACAAATAGTCCTGGGACAACTGGATATCTATTGATACATATGAAATAAAGAGTTTGGATCCCTTCCTCACCACATACCAAAATGTACTCAAAACGGATAAATGTCCTAAATATAAAAGCTAAAACCATAAAACTCTTCGAAGAAAATATAGAAATAAATCTTCATGACCTTGCATTTGGCAATGGATTCTTAGATAGGACAACAAAAGCATGGGAAACAAATGAAAAACTAGATAAATTAAACCATTAAAAATTTAAAAAATCTAACAACCTTTGTTCATCAAAGGACATTTTCAAAAAGTGAAAAGGCAACCTACAGAATGAAAGCAATGTAAATTATACATCTTATCAGGGTCTAGTAGCTAGAAGATATAAAGATGCCTTACAATTCAATAACAAAAAGATGGCACAATTTATAGAATGGGCAATGTGCTTGAACAGGCATTTTTCCTAAGCTATACAAATAGCCAAGACATAAATGAAAAGATGCTCAAAATCATTAGTCACTAGGGAAGTGAAAATAAAAACCTCAATGAGGTATATCTTCACACCAGTTAGGATGGATTAATTTAATAAAAAAGAAAAAAAAAGTGTTGGTGAGACTATGGAAAAATTGGAGTCACTGTACATTGCTGGTTGGAATGTAAAATAATTCGGTTGCCGTGAAAAGCACTACCCAAAAGTTTTGCAATAACCAAAAAGTTAAACGTAGAATTACCATATGACCCAGCAATTCCACTGTTAGGTATACATCCTAAAAGATTGAAAACAGGCACTCAAACAAATACTTGCATGTAAATGTTCATAGTAGCTTTAAACACAATAGCCAAAAGGTGGAAGCAACCTAAATTTCCATCAATAAATGAATGGATGAATAAAATGTGATATACACCTAAGATGGAATATTACTCAGCCATAAAAATGAAGTTTGATACATGCTATAAAATGGATGAACCTTGAAAACATTATGCTAAATCAAAGAAGCCAGACACAAAGGGTCATATAAAGTATGATTTCATACAGATGAAATATTCAGAATAGGCATAGTCATTAACAGAGAAAGCAGATTGGTAATTGCCAAGGTCTGAGCTATTATTCAGGAGAATGGGCAGGAACTGTTTAATGGGTATGGAGTTTCCTCTTCGGGTGATAAACATGTTTTGGACCTAAATACAGGTGATGGTTTCATAACACTGTAAATGTACTAAATGACACTGATTTATTTACCTTAAAATGCCTCATTTTATATAATGTAAATTTCACCGGAATTAAATTTTAAAAAATCAATTAATGTAATCCCCCTTATTAACAGGCTAAAGAAGAAAAATCACATGAATAAGAAAAATCACATCAATGCAAAAAAAAAAAAAAGCATTTTCCACAGTTTAACACACATTTGGCATAAAACCAGTCAGAAAACTAGGACTCAAGGGGAAATTCCTCAAACTGATAAACAACATCTATAAATATATATATATATATATATATATATATATATATAGCTGTAATTAAACTTAACAGTGAAAGACTTTTTTCCTAAAATTGGAAAAAAAAAAAGATATCCACTCTCACCACTCTTATTCAACATACTGTTGGAAGTTCTTTAACCAGTGCAAAAAAGCAAGAAAATAAAAGCAAAGTTATACAGATCAGAAAGGAAGAAATTAAACTGCCTATATTTATAGATAACATGGTTGTCTATGTAGAAAATCCCAAGAAATCTTCAAAGAAACTCCTAAAACTAAGAAATGAGTTCAACATGCACAGAAAAACTAAAAACGCAGTACCATTTAAAATCATTCAAAAATGGTTAGGTAGAAACATAACAAAACACAAGAGTTGTATGTTGAAAACTGCAAAATACTGGTGAAATGATGACAGAAATCTAAGTAAACAAAGAGATATACCACGTTAGAAGACTCAATATGGTAAAAAATATCAATTCTCCCCAAACTGATATACAGGTTTTATGAAATTATTTTAAAAATCCCAACCTAACTTTCTATATGTGTAGATGAGAATATTCTAAAATTTATGTGGGAAAGCAGAAGAGCTAGACTAGCTAGAATGATTTTGAAGAGAGTAATAAAATGAAAGAAACCAGTCTAACTAATTTCAAGACTTATTATATAAGCTACTATAATCAAGACTCTGTGGTATTGGCTAAGTGATAGATACACAAATAGATAAAACAGAATGAAGAATCCAGAACTAGGCCCACACAAAAATGCTTAATTGACTTTTTACAAAGCTGGAAAAGCAATTCAATTAAGGAAAGATAGAGGGCCTTTTCGACAAGGTGCTGGAGCAAGGGGATATCCACAGGCTTAAAATGAACCTAGACGTAATTCTTACGTCTTACCAGAAATTTACTCAACACAAACCATGGACTTAAATTTAAAATGCAAAACAATAGAAAGTTTTGAAAAAAAAAGCAGGGAGAAAATCTACAGGATCTACAAATAGGCAAAGAGTTCTTAGACTTGACACCAAAACCACAATCCATAAAAAGAAAAAAATGGTAATTTGGACTTCATCAAAATTAATAAAAACTTTTTTTCTGTGAGAGATCCTGTTAAGAGGATGAAAAGACAAGCTAAGACAAGCAGAAAGTGGTTTCAAAGCACATATCTGACAAAGGACCAGTATCTGGAACGTACAAAGAACTCTTGAAGCTCTTCTGTAAAAAACAATCTAATTGGACGAAGGCAAAAGATAAGAAGAGATATTTTACTGAAGAAGAGACACAGATGACAAAGCAGCACATGAAAATATATTAAACATCATTAGCCACTGGGGAAATGTAAATTAAAACCATAGTGAGAGATCACTAAGCACTTGTCAGAGTGGCTAAAATTTAAAAAAAATAGTGATAATATTCAATGTTGGCTAGGATGTGGAGAAAATGGATAACTCATACATTGCTGGAACATGGTACAGCCACACTGAAAAACAGTCTGCAGTTTCTTTAAGAAATGAAACCTGCGGGACTTCCCTGGTGGCACAGTGGTTAAGAATCCGCCTGTCAATGCAGGGGACACGGGTTTGAGCCCTGGTCCGGGAAGATCCGACATGCCATGGAGCAACTAAGTCCGTGTTCCACTACTGAGCCTGTGCTCTAGAGCCCACGAGCCACAACTACTGAGCCTGCGTGCCGCAACTACTGAAGCCCGCGTGCCTAGAGCTCGTGCTCCACAACAAGAGAAGCCACCGCTATAAGAAGCCCGTGCGCTGCAACAAAGAGTAGCTCCTGCTCGCCACAACTAGAGAAAGCCCACGTGCAGCAATGAAGACCCAATGCAGCCAAAAATAAATAAATAAATAAATAAATAAAAAAGAAGGCTGAAAAGTGAGCCGACCTCCCTGTTAAAAAAAAAAAAAAAAAAAAGAACTTACCACTGGGGGAAACTGAGTAAATGGACAGGAGATGTTTGTATTAATTTTTACAACTACATGTGAATCTAAAATTATCTCAAAATGACAAATTTGATTTGAAAAAAATATATAGACAAAAATCAATTCCTTACAAGAACAGTAAATCTTGATCATCCCAAATCCCCAAAACTGTTGGAATTGGACATAAGCTTGTAGTAGGCAATGTAAGTTGTCTAAACCCAGTGTTAGCGTGAAGATAAAGGAAAACAGCATGTTGCAACCTGAATGAGTACATATATATATTTATATATATATTCACAGTTAATATATTTTTTTAAAATAAATTTATTTATTTATTTTTGGCTGCATTGGGTCTTTGTTGCTGCCCGTGGGCTTTCTCTAGTTGTGGCGAGCAGGGGCTGCTCTTTGTTGCGGTGCACGGGCTTCTCATTGCGGTGGCTTCTTTTGTTGCGGAGCACAGGCTCTAGGCGCACGGGCTTCAGTAGTTGTGGCTCGCGGGCCCTAGAGCACAGGCTCAGTAGTTGTGGTGCACGGGCTTAGTTGCTCCATGGCATGTGGGATCTTCCCAGACCAGGGATTGAACCCGTGTCCCCTGCATTGGCAGGCGGATTCTTAACCACTGAGCCATGAGGGAAGTCCCCACAGTTCATATCTTCTAATATGATTATCTGAACTGACAGAATTTGTACATAGTTATACTAATCTATAATGTTATTATGATAGAATCAACAATTTTGCTCTTAGTAAGGTTCACATTTCATGAACAAATACATCATTGACACATGCAGGTCAAATAAGAAAATGTGTTTAGACTTTATATGAAAAGAGAAAATCAGAGATGGAGAAACACCACACACAAATCCAACTTCTGACTTTTCAGACACATTAGGATCAAATGTGTCAATTGCAAAGGAAATGAAATCCCTCCCATAAATCCATAAACCAGTTCTAATAACTTGGCTTGTTCTCAAAATTATGGAATACATTTTTGATAATTCATAGCAAACTTAATAAACATTCCTACTTTGTAGACAAATAAGGGGTTTCTAAAAATAACAGAGGACTGAATTACTCGGAGGAAATGAGAAAAGGCATGGGGGCATTTTTTAGGAACATGGATTGTTCTTGAAATTGCTGAGGAAAAGGATTAGGTTTTACAAAAAGACCGCATTGCTACACTTTTCTTTTAATAACACTAATTTCTTTTTATTTTCTCCAGTGAGGCACTTTGTTTCTGTAGTCGGGTGCCTTCCCATCGTGAAAAGCCCATCTGTGTTTTTCACGCACTTTCGCTGGTCTCCCTGGTGAATGTTAATATAAAGATGTGAGTCATGTGTCCAACAATGTCAGATTGAACTGTTACTATTCCTCACATCATGTTCTTCAGAAAAATAAAACCCCTTTCAGCAGCCACTTCCCTTTGCGTTAATGTGGCTACAAGGTGTTTTCAAATTTTCGGCAATTACTTTTCACATCCACCTTTGCTTCATTATTTCCACTGAGTGTGGATCCAGCCCTTTTCCACTGGGGATGCAAGGCCATGAAACAAACCACCTCCCTCATTATCAATATCGTGTCAGGACACGCATGACAGTGTTGAAACATGGCAGACAGTGCATGTTCCCCAGTGGGTCAGCCAACAAAAGAGGAACAAAAGAAAAACAATAAAAGAGACCACTCTGACGTGGGCTGGTGAATATAGAGAGAAACGTGGGCACATTTTTATCTGCTGGAGACAGGTGGGATCAGCCTTGAAGATTCTGGTCCTCTTGGTGAAGCAAGCCTTGATCACATTCTCCCAGCCTTATTTTTGCTTCAATTTTTCATGATCTTTATATACAAGATAACAGAAAGTTAAAGCTAGGAAGAACTTCCAATCCCCTAGACAAAGCCCTTATTTTTGGGGGCGGGGGGTTATCACTTTTTTAATATTTCACGTGGGCAGTGATATCACATTGTGGGTTAAATTGTATTTCACTAATGGGTAATAATGTTGAACATAACTTTTTTTTTTTTTTTTTTTGCGGTATGCGGGCCTCTCACTGTTGTGGCCTCTCCCGTTGCGGAGCACAGGCTCTGGACGCACAGGCTCAGCGGCCATGGCTCACGGGCCCAGCCGCTCCGCGGCACGTGGGATCTTCCCGGACCGGGGCACGAACCCGTGTCCCCTGCATCGGCAGGCAGACTCTCAACCACTGCGCCACCAGGGGAGCCCTGAATATACTTTTATGTGCTTATTTTTCATCTGCATATTCTCTTCAATGAAACATTTTTACATGTGTTTTACCCTTATTCTGATTGGATATATTTTTTTTAATGTTGATGAAAGCCCTTCATTTAAAAGGTAAAGAACAGAGCAAAAATATCTAGAACCTGCAGATACATTTGCTTTCTCTATGGGAATCTTTGGAGGCAGCTAATTGTTGGCAATGTCCTCAAGACTCCAGGAGTAGCGAGCGAATTCCAGGATCCTGACATCAGTACTTCAGAATCTCACAAGTCCCTTGCCTGGATCAGGAAAAACCTCCTGGGACTCTTCTATACCATCTAGCAAGACCTCCCTTGACATAAAACTGGATAAGCTGACCCAGAGGAGCCCAGGGATTGGTGAAGTGACTCCTGTTTATGATTCTAACAAACCTTTGTCCTTGCGAAGCAAAGTCAGGAAACCACCAGTGTGAATTCTGAATTCTGTGAGTGAGTCACTTGTAGGATGTCACCAGATTCTGGTAAAGCTTCCCATACCTTGTCATATACACCCTGGGATGAAAGGAGCAATTCTCATGCTACTTGGCTCTAAGTTTCCTGGGAGCAGTTTCCATCTTTGCATTACCTTGGAGAAACTTAAAACAGTATTTCCAGTGTTTCTCTCCTGCTGGCTCAGTCATGTGGTCATGACGTCCCATGGTTTCTTCTCCACATCTCGTGTCCCCTCTCTCAGTGTGTAGGTCTGTCTTTTCTGTCACATTCAGGCTGACTGTTCTCTCACATCACTGAAGCCGCTTATTTTATTCTTTTCTTCCAGTATATCTATTGGGTTGGCCCAAAAGTTCCTTTGGTTTTTAAGTAAAAATAAAAGACACATTTTTCATTTTCACCAAGAACTTTATTGAACAATGTATTCACTGCCTTGTTCCACTACCTTCTGCCATTTTTCAGGCAACTTCATAATTCCATCTTCCCAAAACTTTGTTATCTTTTTGAGCAAAGAACTCTTCCAGGTGCCTTTTACAGTCTTCCAAGGAATGGAAGTTTTATCCATTAAGAGCATTTTGTAAAGACTAAAATAAATGGAAATCCGAAGGTGCAACATCTGGTGAATACGGCGGATGAATCAGAACTTCCCAGCCAAGCTGGAACAGCTTTTGGCTGGTCATCACAGAAACATGTGGTCTTGCATTATCCTGATGGAAGATTATGCGTTTTCTGCTGACTAATTCCAGACACTTTTCATCAAGTGCTGCTTTCAGTTGGTCTAACTGGGAGCAGTACTTGTTGGAACTAATCCTTTGGTTTTCCAGAAGGAGCTCATAATAGACGACTCCCTTCCAATCCCACCATATGCACAGCCTCACCTTCTTTGGATGAAGACCGGCCTTTGGTGTGATTGGTGATGGTTCATTTCACTTGCCTCACAATCTCTTCCATTCCACATTGTTGTACAGTACCCACTTTTCATCACCCATTACGATTTGTTTTAAAACTGCAAAGTTTTCGTTATGTTTAAGTAGAGAATCTCATGCAGAAATACTGTCAAGAAGGTTTTTTTCGCTTAACTTATGTGGAACCCAAACATCAAAGCAATTAACATAAAAAAGCTGGTGCAAATGATTTTCAACACTTGATTTGGATATTTTGAGTATGTCGGCCATCTCCTGTGTGGTATAATGTTGATTGTTCTTAATGTCTTGATTTGATCACTATCAACTTCAACTGGTCTACCCAACCGTGGATCATCATCCAGAGAGAAATCTCCAGCATGAAACTTCGCAAACCACTTTTGACACTTTCGATCAGTCACAGCACCTTCTCTATATACTGCACACATCTTTTTTTGTGTTTCAGTTGTGTTTTTACCTTTCTTGAAATAATAAAGCATAATATGCTGAAAATGTTGCTTTTTCCTTCCATCTTCAATATTAAAATGGCTACACAAAAATTCACCAATTTTGATTTTTTTTTAATGCACGCTGATATGACAGCTGTCACATACAATCTAACAAAATTGTTTCGAATGCAGTTAAAGACAACTAAGCACTACTAGAGCCAACATGCGGAAAAAAACAAACAAACTTTTTGGCCAACCCATATTATATCTGAAATTGTCTTAGCTTTATTTCTAATTTATTTCCTTAGATCTCCATATTCCTTTCAATCTCATTGATTGGAATGTTCTAGTATTCTGGAAGTATGAGGGTGGACGTTCTATTGTTCCTTGTGGAAACTTTTTACTTCTGAATACAGCTCTTAAAATTTTAAAGTATGAAGTTGTCAACTTTTTTATTTTTAACTTTAAAACTTCTGCTGTTATTTTTTATCTATCTATCTATCCATCTACCTATCTATCTATCTATCTATCTATCTATTTAGGTTGCGTAGTGTCTTTGTTGCTGTATGCAGGCTTTTCTCTAGTTGCGGCGAGCAGGGGCTACTCTTCATTGTGGTGTTAGGTTGTGTAGTGTCTTTGTTGCTGTATGCAGGCTTTTCTCTAGTTGCGGCGAGCAGGGGCTACTCTTCATTGTGGTGTGCAGGCTTCTCACTGCGGTGGCTTCTCTTCTTGTGGAGCACGGGCTCTAGGTGCACAGGCTTCAGTAGTTGTGGCATGTAGGCTGAGTAGTTGTGGCTCACGGGCTCTAGAGTGCAGGCTCAGTAGTTGTGGTGCACGGGCTTAGTTGCTCCACGGCACGTGGGATCTTCCCGGACCAGGGCTCGAACTCGTGTCCCCTGCATTGGCAGGCAGATTTTTAACCACTGCGCCACCAGGGAAGCCCTCTGCTATTGTGTTGTTGTTGTTTTTTTTAACTATTTTTACACAGCTCGTACTCATCTTCTTGGGGTTGGAGGTTGGGGCGCAGCAATGGTTTTCCAGGAGGAGAATGATTCAAACAGAAATATTTGGAAGGACATCCAAGAAGAATGGTGTATTAGAAGGCAAAGGACAAAAACTCACTAGGTTTCTGTGGCTTCTAGGAGTGATATGAGAAGCAGTGGCCCAATGTGATATGCTCCACCTTCAATCATGAAAGACGTGTGTCTAAGGGTTTACAAACATTGAAGCTATTTAAGCAGTAGATGCAGTAGAATTTTCTAAGTGTTGCCCCATGTAGATCAATGCGTCCTTTGAATCTCTCCTGAGAGAAGCCATCTGTAATCAGGGAAACTGGCTTGGTGCATCCATGTCACCAAATATAAGACAGAGGAAGTTTTCTGAATAGGGCAAATTTAGAGATTGACTTTTTTAGCTGATACACTCACAATCTGCCTAAACTAAAGCCCTCCCCCTACATTCCTACTGTGTCTCCTTACATGTTATATGTGTCACCTATTTAGAACAGCAATTGACTGGCCCCCACCACTGCCTCAGCTCTCATTTGCCTCTTTTGATGTTGTATAGGGTCTTAACCCTACTGAGTATCAGATTTTCTCCTATTCATGACCCTGTCCAGACCATGGTTAATAATGAAACACTCTCCTAATAAGTGAAGGAGTGGGCAAGGATATTGTGTATTTGGGATAGTCAAGAAGCAGATATGCTCTTTTAGTCTGGGCTGCCATAACAAAACACCACAGGCTGGGGGGCTTAAACAACTGACATTTCTCACAGTTCTGGAGGCTGACAGGTACAAGATCAAGGTGTCAGGCAATTCAGGTGAGGATTATCTGACTGGCTTGCTGATGGGTATCTTCTCACTTCAACCTTACGTTGTAGGAAGAGAGAGAGAGAGAGAGAAAAATGAGCATACTCTCTGGAATCTCTTCTTACAAGGGCACTAATCCCACCATGAGGGCCCCACTGTCATGACCTCATCTCAACCTAATCACCTTCCAAAGGCCCCACCTCCAAATATTTGGTTGGCCAAAAAGTTTGTTCAGGGTTTTCTGTAAGATGTTACGGAAAAAACCCAACAAACTTTCTGGCCAATCCAATACCATCACACTGAGGTATTGACTTCAACATATGAAATTGAAAGAACGCAGTTCAGTCCATAGCATATGACCTATGAGCTAGCTACCTTATGATGTCTTGACTATCTGTACATGAATATTTTATTAAAATTAAAAGTACCAACTTCAGGAGTACTGCATTCTATATTTGGCCTGTACTCTTAAAATGGGAAATGAAACACATCCCTATTGGAAGCAGTTCTCTCTGACATCTGTTTTGATCCTTCACTGTACAAATGTTATCTGCAATAATACAAAAGTATATTCAAAGGTTACTATGAGTGCATGGACCACCGTGATGGGTCTCGATAAGATTCAGGACACTTCAGACAACCCACAAACAACTGGTGGTGGTAGCTGACTGAGAAATATAGATATACAAAAATGTATAATACAGAAATAAAAACAAAAATAAAATGGGACCTAATCAAACTCACAAGCTTTTGCACAGCAAAGGAAACCATAAGCAAAACGAAAAGATAACCTACAAAATGGAAGAAAATATTTGCAAATGATGCAACCAATAAGGGCTTAATTTCCAAAATATACCAAAAGCTCATAAAATTCAACAACAAAAAAACAAACAACCCAATCGAAAAATGGCAGAAGACCTAAATAGACATTTCTCCAAAGAAGAAATACAGATGGCCAATTGGCACATGACAAGATGCTCAACATCACTAATTATTAGAGAATTTGTAAATCAAAACTACAATGAAGTATCACCTCACACCAGTCAGAATGGCCACCATCAAAAAGTCTACATACAGTAAGCGCTGGAGAGGGTGTGGAGAAAAGGGAACCCTCCTACACTGTTGGTGGGAATGTAATTTGGTGCAGTCACTGTGGAAAACAGAATGGAGGTTCCTCAGAAAACTAAAAATAGAATTACCATATGACCCAGCAATCCCACTCCTGGTTGTATATCTGGACAAAAACTATAATTCGAAAAGACACATGCACCCCTGTGTTCATAGCAGCGCTGTTCACAATAGCCAAGACATGGAAGCAACCTAAATGCCCTTCAACAGAGGAATGGATAAAGAAGATTTGGTAAATATATACAATGGAATATTACTCAGCCATAAAAGAGAACAAAATAATGCCATCTTCAGCAACATGTGTGAAACTAGAGATTATCATACTAAGTGAAGTAAGAAAGAGAACAAATACCATATGATATCACTTCTTTGTGGAATCTAAAAAAATGACAAAAATGAACCTACCTATGAAACAGAAACAGAATCATGGACATAGAGAACAGACTGGTGGTTGCCAAGGGTGAGGGGGTTGGAGGAGTGATGGAGCGGGAGTTTGGGGTTAGTAGATGTAAGCTTTTATATATAGAATGGGTAAACAACAAGGTCCTACTGTATGGCGCACAGAACTATATTCAATATCCTATGATAAGCCATAATGGAAAAGAATATAAAAAAAGAATGTATGTATATATGTATAACCGAATCACTTTGCTGTACAGCAGTAGTTAACACAACACTGTAAATCAACTATACTTCAATTAAAAATGTATAATACAAAGAAAAAGATGATTTGTTTCACATGCTCAGTAACAGTACATTTCCTAAAAGAGTGCAGGAACGCAGTTGTGTGTGGTGGTAGTGATGGTCGTGTGTGGAAAGAGCTTTATTCATGGAGCAGAGTCATGTAACAAGCACATGAGTGTTAGCTCCTGACTCTGGCTTTCCCAAGAAGCTCCACTGGGCTTGCGTCCATCGGATGCTGCTTTTCCACCAATAATTGTGAACACAGTGATGGCAAATATCACAGAGTATCAAGCACTGCTGGTTAAGACTGTGGCTTGAAAAATAGCTCTGTTTCCAAGTACTAGTTTCTGTTAGGACCTGTGGCATGATTTATACACCTATGAAGCTCAGTACTCTACTCTGCCTCTTAGTATTTTTCTTCCCCTTCCAGACGAAACAGTCAATCCTTTTGTCATTACGGTCATGAAACCACTGCTTTGGGAATGCAGGTTACTGACTGGCCCTCGGCAAACACTCACATGGCAAACGTCTAGATCCTGTTTGCAGCCCCAACTGATGCTGTTTGTTTATCGACTTAAAACAACAACAACACACACATTGCAGTCTTGAGTCTTCTGGCTAATCAAGGGGTAACTTTTCATGAGGCGAAAAATTAAAAAATTAACATTTGGCAAACAGGTTTATTGTGATAATCCTGAAAGCACAGGAGAGAAGCCACTGCTTTGGAACAATAGCAATGATGTTGGCAAAATGCGGCTGGCGGTCTTCCAGGCAGGGGTCCTGTTCTTCTCCCCACCTGGATGCACCAGACGCTCACAATGGAATCAGATAACTTATCCTCAATAGGGCCTCTCTCAGCACAGAGAGATTAAGGGGAACAGGTTTAAAATGAACAGTTTTCATGGTTAGATTTAATTAATAGATCCATTTTGCTCTCACCTTGTAAGACACACAGGTCAGGAAGTATTGTTAGTTATATATCTATTTTTTCCTCTCCAGGAGGCTATCGGCCTGAAAGAGCCAGTGGGGAAAAATCATGTTTGAAGACTTTCATCCATGCCTTGTCTTTTCAAGTCACATTCAGAACGAGGAGACAGAAACACCCCACCAGCTGACGAGAATGGCTCCTGAATGGGTCAGCTTTCCAAAGTGCGGAGCAACCCCTCCACCCAGGTTGGCTTCGTGTTTCTTTCTCAGAACATCTAACGCAGTTCAGGTGGCTTGTGGAGAGTGTGACAGCGCTCACATCAAGGGCGGCCCCGAGCTCTCTGTGCAGGAGATGAAGCGTTCCTGAAAGAATCAGGCTTTCTGCGGCCCAAGAGCCTGGGGACCCATCTCCCCGGTGCCTGGGGGTCCCAGACCTCAGTCCAGCATCCCAGGGGGGACCCCTGCTGGGCTTCTACTGGCCAATCCCCTGGAACTGCAGGCAGCTGGGGGCCCTTAGAGGGGATGTTGGCACAGGTGTCTGCACCTCCTTTAAAAGAACACATTTCAGGATTCTTTTGATCTCTTGAGCCCGCTCACATGGAAATGGCCCTGGGACCTTGGCTCTAGGATCAAAGCTGTGAGGGGGGGAGGCGCTGACTTGATCACGGGAGGGTAAGGATGGTGGAGACTGTCAACATCCCCCAGGTAAAAGCAGACTTGGAAGGATGGGCAGGAAGTATCTGCAGTGTATACAAAATGACCCAATTCCTCATGGAGAGAAGAGGGAGAAAATCCATTTTGTATTATTGCTTAAGAGAAAACCTTCAGTAAAGGGTCATTAAAATAATGAAATACATACCTATAAGGTAAATCACACCAAGAAGAGAAAATGTGAGACTATCACTGAATCTTGGATATATAAAAAGTGCCAGGCATGCAGAAAAATTAAAAACAAACACATAGAAAGGACAGATGCTTGACCAAAAAAGGAAAAAAAAAAAAAAGATTTTCGTGTCCGGAAGGAGAAAGAAAACTTGATTGTACACACACACACTCACACATATACACACATACACACACATATGCACTGGTATACACATACACACTCACATGCATACACATAAACACACACACTCACATACACAGCGACATGCACATGTACTTCTTTGGAAAACTAGGAAAAAACTCCAAAAGTATTGAGTGGCAAAGAGAACTGCACCCAACAAGAAAGAAAGAAAGGGAGAGAAAGAAGAAGGGAAGGAATGAGACATGGGTGAAATCTTGATTCTACCATTCATGAGCTGACTGATCATTACTGACTTATTTAACCTCACGGAGTCTCAGGGTTGTAGGAATATTAGATGAGAACGATGCAAGCACAGCGTAAAGCATGATTTGAAGCACAGTCAGAGCTGGAAGGACGGGCCAGGTCTGAGAAGGATCCAGAGCTCCCTGTAGAGATAATGGAGGCCTGAGCTGAAGGACCAGTGGTTACAGAGAGCAGAGGATCGTCACAGGAAATATTAAAGGGACAGCCTTCCTGGCAACATCGAAACAGAACTAAGTAAAAATTCAACAGGTATGTTTGTACATTCTTCTCACCTATTTTCCCAAATCCACCTGTGGTGCCTCTAAGTGCCTTCTACTGGTCAACAATAAGCTTATATTTACATTTGGGGGATTTATTTCCTCTAAAAGAATGCCAGAGGTGCTCTAATCATTGCACGTGTGTCGTATAGTAAGGCATCATATTGTTCCTAGACACCAAGTCCCTAAATTTTCAGATGGACAGGAAAAGCCACAAGAGAGCCATCCAGGCTGAACCACACACTTATCTTCAGGATATGCCTGAGTTTGACAGAAAAAGTAAATCCCTCACATTGCTTTGCATACGGCTTTGCGGTTTTTGAGCCATACTATCTCCTTTGATCCTGCCAACAATCCTAGAAAGTAGATGAAGAAGCTATTATCCACATTTTGCTGAAAGATAATTACACGATTCAGCTTTACACAGTGTTTCCTCATATCAACAGCCGCATTCTGTGCATCCTCGGACAGAGAGATCACAGACCCGGGCCTCAACGTACACCAGCTTGCAGGTACCTGGGATTGAAGAGCCTTTCAACAGCATCTTTACTCTTTGGTTTATGACACCCTCTCCATACGCGCTGAGACCAAATTAACCAGCTTCTCATTCCCTGCCAAGCGCTGAAACAGAAGCTCCCGACTGCACCTGCACCCGATGGTGTCCGTGTCCCACTTCTGACACCCCAATCCACCTTCAAGCACTTCTCAGAGCCTCTGCAGCTGCCGCCGTGTGTTCTTATTCCTGTCTTTAACTCTCCATTCGATGCATCACCAGGTCCTGCCAATTTTGCTTTTCAAAGAAATCTCATCCTTTCCAACTGTCTCTGTCAGCAGCAGTGCCATCTTCTTCGCTCCGTCCTCTCTGACTCCTCATCTGCAGTGATCTGCTTTCCAAGCCACAGTCAGAGGACAAAAACACCACTGTCACCATGGCTTACGGAGCCTGTCACTACTGTTCCGTGTCTACGTCTCCACAGCTGCCCCCACCCTACCTTCCCTTACTTTGTTGTTCTCCAGACACTGAGACCTTCCTTGGTTCTTCTTAGTACCTTGTTCACTTTGTAAAATGTCTTTGAACTGCTGTTCTGCTTTCCTCCCTCTCTCTCTCTCTCTCTCTCTCTCCCTCGCACCCTGTTCCACTTCCTCACCCCAGTATGCCACACTTTCTTTTATAATTTTTAAATTTTATTTTATTTTATTTTTTAATACAGCAGGTTCTTATTAGTTACCTATTTTATACATATTAGTGTCTACATGTCAATCTCAATCTCCCAATTCATCACACCCCACCCACCACCACTTCCCCCCTTGGTGTCCATACATTTGTTCTCTACATCTGTGTCTCTATTTCTGCCCTGCAAACCGGTTCCAATATACCACACTTTATCCACATATTCTATAATCATGGATTTTATTTCTAACCCAGAATAACTTTCTCAGGAAAACTTCTCCTTATAATCTAGACCACATCAAGAATACCTGCTTTTATGCTTTCACAGCACTTGAATACATTTTCTTATAGCATTGATCACTGTTGCAATTCTACATTTCTCCACGTGATCATTAATGAACTTCTCCCTCCAACTGGACTATAAATTTCATGAGTTCTGCTTTTACTCACCACTGTACCCCTGAACAAATGAAAGTGCTTGGCAGTTGGTAGATGCTCATTAAATAGTAGTGGGAAGGAAAGGATAGAAGGAAGAAAGAAAGGAAGGGAGGGAGGGAGGGAGGAAGGAAGGAAATTTAAGAATGTCTCATGTTATATATTAAAAACATCATTTTCAATCTGTAAAGTAACTGTGAGATTAATGAAACTATATACTGATTCCCTGGGTATAAAATACTAAAGGCGGTAATCCTTGCCTTTCATTTATTGGCAATAGAGAATAGAGAGGATACACAAATAACTGTAAGATTATGTTATGACTATTTTTGTAAGAGTACACACACACATACACATACACACACACATACACACATGAATTAAAGAGACTATTTTATCAGACTGCATGGAATCACTGAATCTACAGAGAAGAAATGCCTGTTAGTAACTTAAGAACTATCCTGTATTTATTATCATTTATATAGACAGATAACTACACAGAATAGTTAAGTTACTGTGGAATTTACACTCACTGAGTTTTGGAAGGAATCCTTTCTTGTGGAAAATATCTGATAATATAGCCAGAAATTAAAGCAAATAATTAACATAAAATATAGAGTTCACCAATAAATGAAAAATGCTATCTCCATATGATCTTGGAAATGGATAATGGGACAACATTTCAACATAGGCATTTGAAATAGACAAAGGTGTTTTGGAGGAGGCCTGTTGTTACCAACTTATGTTAATTCAAAATACTAGCAAGGTTGTCTCGCTTCTTATCAGATTTTGGCCAAGTTTCTTTCAATGCACTGTGACAAGGGTCTGGTTTTGCTAACTGGGGCATCGCCAGTCAGAGGCCATTCCCCAATACTGCCATGGTGGACACAATAACTAGTGATGCTTAACAAATGGGTAATGGTCCACACCCAGACTCCAGCCACCAGACCAGCAATGGTGATATGGAAGCACCGCACCGGCTCTGTCCCTCTCCCATGGACTGGTGACAACAGGACTCTGCCCAAGTCCCTTCTGCATTTGTCCCTAATCTCTCCCACGTGGCCCTAAACTCCCCCAGGTGACCTCACATTCATGATCCTTTTACAGGGGTCTCTCAGGACCCCTCCCACTACTGCTTCACTGGCCTGGTATCTGCAGAAAAGAATGAAGGGCAAGTTATAGGTCCCGACCCTGGGTGGTCACCTTAGTAGCAAGGCACACACTTCTCCGGTGAACTTTTTCTCTTCTGAAGAAGCCATCTTATTGATAGATGCTTTAAAACTATCTTTAGCTCACGCCCATTGATAAACATTAAAATATTAATCCTTTCTTTAGTGTTGTTGAAATTTAAAATATAGAAGATGCTGTGCTTAATAACAAATCAAAGTGACTCAGCCCTATTGATTTTTAGACCAACCACCCTCCCCTCCCATGCACACCCACCACTATTCTAGAATTTGACAAGTCTAGCCTTGACTTCTGACATCAGGCCCCAAACTCCATTCTGGGAGCTGGGGAAAATGTTTTTTACACTACAAAAATTGCTATAAGCCCTCTTAATCTCCTTCCTTCTTTACGGATAATTTTTATACAGGGAGGTAATATCTTACTAAGAGGTTAGGAGGGACAAAAAACATAACTATCTAAAAGAGCCCAGGTGCTCAGTAAACGTTTGCTGAATCTGAAATTTACTGGTTTCTGTAACTACTTAATTCTTTAAATGAAGCTTTATGCATAAGTAACGTTTGCGTAAATTATATAAAATGCCTATGCAGTTCAAATTCTCCTTTACTGATTTTAAAAGTGAATGGCCATTTCCCCAATTAACTGCTAGTTGTTTTATCTCTAAAAATGCAGATTTAAAACCATATTTCTAGAATATTAGCTGTAACAGTTTGTAATTTGTTTGAAGATTTTTCAAGTATTCTACTGTCAACAGGCCATGAAAATGAATTACATATATACTTTAAATCATTTAAAAGTTCATAGTCTTTGGTAAAAGGGCACCTATAAATTTACACAGCGTATTTCGAATCAGCACTATGCTTGGGATCAATTCAGATCAATCTGTACACTGGAAAAACGCAAGCTGCAGCCCTGGTTACTCAGCTGAACTTGAAAAATACGTGTTACGTTGTCACTAAAATTCTACCTAGAAAAATGAGTCTGGAAAGTAATATGAATCTGAAAGTGTCGGGTCACTTAATCTAACCTCAAACCTTTCCCTACTACTGTTACTTTGTAATATGAATGCACTTTCCCGTGAATTTCCTTCACCCTTTGAAACTACATGCAATGAGAAGCTGTGTTTGCATCATTGTACTTTCACACGTGACGGTGTGGGCAAGTGTATTAAATTCCAGAGTGGGTAGGAAGAGGAAAGTAAAGCAGGATCGGTGACAGTGAGCCAACTTGAGAGCAGGCCAACATATTCTTAGATAGTTTTTAATGTGAATACAAGAACACACACACACACACGTATGCATGCTTTTAAAATTCAGAAACATTAACTTGTGATGTAGCTGTGTAATCAAAAATAATTAATGTCTCTCCTGAATAATGAACATGAAAAGACAACATTTCTTGACAGAGGCATGCACTGCCAATAAGATGTCTTCAAAAGGTATCCTTGCCAATTGAGTCGTTTTTAGGAAATAAGAGAGATGATTTGATTCTAAGAGGTTAGATATCTAGATGGGTACGTCTCTTCGGCTATGCTTTCATCTCTTACTTCCTATTCGTAAATCTGATGAGCGGTACTACAATATTTGACTTAAGAAGAGTTGAAGTAACCAAAATAATTTGCTCATTTCAGTGGCATTATTGTTGCCTCCCCTGCATCAATTTCCCTGTTTTTTCTTTCTTAACAAAACTCCAGTTCTTCCAGTCAATGGATTTTGGTGAAATAAATCCACCCTGGTGCCAAGGATTCAATGGGTGTCAGCCAGTTAGCAACTGGCACATCTTCCAATGGCCGTGTGATGTGGCCTATTCAGATCAAGATGCCCCATTGTCCTGGTTGTAGTGATTGGGTGGGTGTCCACATGATTGGGCACGTGGCCTAAGCTGGTCCTACCATGGGAAGTCCATGGCTGATGTCCAATGGCTGGAAAAGAGAAGTTCTTCTGCCTTGGCTATGAATGTGGAACCATGGGGTCTTGGAGATTCCAGCAGCCATTGCTCTATCATGAGCAAAGTGTGACAAAACACATGAGCCAAAGAATAAAGCAGAGTTGAATGCATCTGGGAGACCTAGAGACACAGCCCTGAAGAAGCCATGATCCTAGGGCTCAAGCTACATTTGAATCCCAGCGAACAACAAGGTCCTACTGTATCGCACAGGGAACTACATTCAATATCTTGTGATAAACCAGAATGCAAAAGAATATGAAAAAGAGTGTATATGTATATATATGTATAACTGAGTCATTCTGCTATACAGAAGAAATTAACACAACATTGTAAATCAACTATACTTCAATAAAGTAAGAAAAATACAATGTGCTGTCTGAAACTTGCTGAGGAAACATCACAAGCGATATCGTAACCTCACTAAGACTGTTTTGTCACCTCCCTGGACCATTAGATGCCTCCGGATCAAGTCTGCTCTAATACTTTCCCCCTTTCTTCCCAAACCAAAAAAAACCCCAAACATTAAGAGTGAAAAGGAGAAGCAGGATAGCACTGTGAAAAAATCAACATCCTTGGGAAAGCTCAAGTGGCATTTAGCACTTATTATGTAGGTGACTTTGAGAAAGTCATAGAACCTCTGGAAGCATCCATCTCCTTCTCTGTAAGTTAGAGACAAGAAACCCTGAAGCTCTAACTGACAAAGAAGAGTCCAGCACAGTCCCTGCCACATGACGCACCACCAGTAAATGCTGACTCTCCTGCCTTCCTTGATGTTAGTGGAAAACTTGATTAATGGACTTGGAATATTTATTTATGTTAGTTCTTTTGGATAAGCTCTTCTTGATTAGTCACAATGTATCTTAATTATTTGTTTATATTTTTATATTCTCAGTGATGCATTTAGTACTTTTCAAATTAGAATTATTTACTTCTTACAGGGTTTTTTATACTCAGTATCTGGAAAACACCTAATTCCCATGGTCGTTTTAAAAGCAAATAAGATAATACATGAACGTACTATGCTATCTGAAAAGTCCCATATAAATGTAAAGGCTTTTAGAAAATATTGATTTTTAATTATAGACGTTAGGATATTACAGATTACAATTGCATGCTGCTTTTTATTCTGGCAAAAGGATACCCTAGTTAAAAAATATTGGTCCAATTCATGATGTCTTCTTGTTTAAAAAAATGGTTGAAATGCTCCAATAGATGCATTTAAATGAATAATGTATATAATAATATGATTTCTCACTATGCTAAATATACTAAAATATTCTATTTAAAGTTTAATAAATATCGAATGCATGGTTTATTAATATTTTTAATAACTTTGGGAAGTTTCCAGAGGAAGCCCATCCCATTCTCCTAGAAAAATAAGTATTATTTTATATGTACAGATTTTCACATATATTATGCACACACGCAGACTCTCTGACTACTCATTGGTTACAGAAAGATCAAAGTAGTTCAGTTTATCCATGTGGTGCAGAAGTTAGATATAAAGAGAAGTTTTAATTCAATCTGTACTACTATCATTGTCATGCAACTAAAGACACCAATGATTTAGAATTCTCATTTCTGATTTGTTTATTCAACGCGTAATATGTCCTTGAAACAATTTAGTCTTACCAAAAAAAGTCTAATTGTCTCAATTTCTGTTCCAGGAAATTCATCAAAAGAATAAAAGATGCCTTAAAAGTCAGGAAGATGCATTCTTCAGAAAGATGCATTGAAAGTCATGAAGGTAAATACGACATTCTTCCATTGTACAAAAAGAGCAAAATCCAAAGCAGACTGAATGGCTTATAAATGTCCTACCAGATGCACAGGTCCACTGGGAGGGGGTTTCCAAGTCTATACCCTCTCTCTCCTGCTCAGATTCCAGACCCCACATTTATACATTGATTACAGACTGAAGGACACATCTGGTCCAGCCAGGTCGGTCAGACTCTGCTCCTGAAGATGCAGGGTCAAGACTGAGACAGCCTAGTTCACTTCTGTCAGTGATGGAGCTAGCAAAGCAAATTTGGCAACTAAGAGCACATTATTTTTCAGCCTATTCGTGGAGGCTGAGAAAGCCTTTCTTCAGAGAGTCCTGGCAATGACCACAAACTTCACAGAGACAGGTAGGCTTTCTAAATAAAGCAGAGGAGCCAGCAGCCTGGCCAGCTGCGCTGCCTCCTTGGGGTCCCCTACATGTCCTGATGCACTCAATAAAATTTCCTCTTTTTTGTACAATTAGCTCAGAAGTGTTCTGTTGTTCACATCTCTCTATACACTAAGCTTACTGAAACACTCACAAAATGATAACAAAAAACAAGAACAGGCAGAGATGTACTTCCTGGATCATAAATCTGTGCATTTTGAATAATTAATCTCATTCAAGAGCTGTAGAGTCAAGAAATAATTAGCAGTGTGAGCAGAATCTCATATACAGGGGAATTCTTTTTCCTTTCTTTTAAATCAAAGGATTATATATTATAGTGAAATTTAAGGAAATACACAATTTACAGATCAGATATTGGCTAAATAAATTATAGCATATCAACATGATGGCTTTATACAACTTTTAAAACAATTTTTCAAAAACATTAAAAATCTGGGGAACTTTGTATAAGGGAAAGAGCATAATGTAAAATGATAGACATACAGATATAGAGATAGGAAAATAAAAGAATACGATAAACTTTAACACTGGCAAGGTATTCTGAGTAAGGACATTATGGGTACAATTTTTCTTCTTCATATATTGAAAATATTTCTACAAAAAGTGTGCATTGATTTTTAATAATAAAAAATAGGAGAGGACTTCCTTGGTGGCACAATGGTTAAGAATCTGCTTGCCAATGCAGGGGACATGGGTTCGACCCCTGGTCCGGGAAGATCCCACATGCCGTGGAGCAACTAAGCCCGTGCGCCACAACTACTGAAGCCCGCACGCCTAGAGCCCGTGCTCCGCCACAAGAGAAGCCACCGCAACGAGAAGGCCGCTCACCGCAAAGAAGAGCAGCCCCCACTTGCCACAACTAGAGAAAGCCCACGTGCAGCAACGAGGACCCAATGCAGCCAAAAATATATGAATAAAATAAATGAATTTATTTTAAAAAAAAAGTTGGGATGGGACTTCGCTGGCGGTCCAGTGGTTAAGACTCCATGCTCTCAATGCAGGGCGCATGGATTCGATCCCTGTTCGGGGAACTAAGATCCCACATGCCGCACGGCGTGGCCAAAAAAAAAAAAAAAAAAAAAAAAAAAAGGAGGGATGACTTGGTAGAAATACATTTTCTGTTATTCTCACAGCATATAACCTACCCTCTTTCCTCCATCTATTTTATATTCTCCAAATTCCAATTGTTTCCAAAGCTTAAAGCTGGCATCATGCTCTCAGAATTGGATAAACATTCACACACACACATTTTTTTATCATAACTAATCAGTTGTTAATTACTTAGCTCACATGTAATGTATGTTCCCTAAGAATTAGACTAGTTTGCAAAGATGTTTTAAAGATGGAGTTTTCTTTACAGATATTAAAGATATCTTACAGAGATATTTTCAAATTCAGACTTTGCCACAGACATACTTGGTACTTTGTACTAGTTTATCTGAACGCTTTTGTGTAAAGTAAGGATAAAATGACAAGAATCTAAGGATTGTGAAGGCAATTAAGTGAAAGAATACATGTAAAATATCATCAACATTAGTTTCCTTAGCAAGAAGAGTGGCAAATGTAAAAATATCATGCACCATAAATAGTTAATCACAAATTGTTACTAAATTGACTTTGCATGGTCAATTCTTGAAAATATTGAGTGAAAAAAAAGATTAATTGTTCATACATTTTAAGGAATACAACGGACAAATTTGTGTTACCTTTTCTTCTTACATTAATCACTCACTTAACGAAATTATAAAACTGAGTAGTAATAATGCCTTCTATATTTTACCAACTGCTTCCAATTGCTGAGATAAAAGTATACCTTCCCCTTAGTGGGGAAAAATGTGACACTGCCACAGAAAAAATAGGGGACTCGGAAATCAAGCAAAATAACACTGGCTTCAACCATGAGTCTTCTGACCCTTTCCCAGTTATCAAAAAACTCCAAAACATTTTTTACCTTCTTTTATCACCAAAAATAAAATCTATTAAGGGTAATGCCAGAAATTCATAATATATATTGTAAACAAACAGCAAGCATGTAGGGAATCTCAAATAAGAATGAAGACAGTTGAGAAAGTAATGAATAGGAGAAAAATACAAACACACATATATAAACCATAAAAGCAATATAAAAACATGAATATTATATACATACATATTTTATTATATATGTGTGTGTATATATATATATATATGGAAATTTTATCATTAGTTTTCCACTTGAAAAAAGATGATAAAATCAATTTTGCAAATACTATTCAACAGGTGGATGGAGGGGTGGTGGAAAGCAGAATTTAATTAGACTCAAGTAAATTAAGGAATACAGTGTATCCTGCAAATGCCGTAGAAAAAGGGCCCATACAAACTGAGATGAAGTAAAGAACCTTAACACGAAGTTGATGATCTTCATCAATACTAACTCCAACTGGTCAATTTAGAAGCAAATTATGGAGGATGGTGCTGGAGGAAAGGACTTCTGGCGCTCTCTCTGGGGTCATTTAGAATAAAATCTGCAGACATTTTATCTAAGCAATATAAGAATTGAAAAAAAAAAGAGGCTCTTAATCTATAACTATGTTTCCCCATGAATTTTAAAGAAGTTACTCAAAGCTAAATCAGTGTAGGCTTAAAATGGGCCCCCATTGGTTGTGATCTTTCAAGGCAGTCATGTTGAAAGAGTCATCTCCACTATCTGCTTTGGGTTCTTCTGTGATTTCTGGCTCTCTCATCCCATGCTCCCATCCTCACAAACGCCCTTAGCACACACACAAACACACACACACACCATGCACATCTCTCACCGGGCCTTGTGGCAGGGTGTCAGCTTGGGTAAGTATATACCTGGCATGAAATGGGATGGCTAGTGTTTCCCACCCTGATCATTTCATTCTGTTTCCCCAAATTGTTTTCACTTCTGCTTGGTTCTCCCTGGTGTGTTTTTCACAACACTGTTCCACTATCAGAAGATATTTAATTGGTTATACTGAGGTTTCATTCACTTTCTTCTCCAGTTCTATGGTCTTGCAAAATTCCTCCAGAAACGGGAGGGCTCTACAAGTCTGTCCATGTTATTTGACTCTAGAAATTTGCTCTCAGTGCAAGAGAAGAGTGTAGATTCTTTGGGTCTTAAATATTCCTTCTTATATCTTAATTCTCAACCTCGGATACAAATTCCAAGATGCGTATCAATCTGACATAATGCATCTATCTCAATGAGAATTACTAAGCTTGGACTTTGACAAAAGGTCAATAGACTAACACTGAAAAGCTATCCATTCCCACCATGATCAGCTGTGATGCTGAGCCTCGTTTAATGATGCGCCACCTACAAGGCCATACCAAGGAGGGGCAGTCACCCGTGTTCCCAGTTGCCGGCAGGGATACGCACGGGTACTGTGATAATAAGCATGATGGATTGAATTTCATTAAAATACCAAGGAAAATCCTCCAAAACGGTTCTTAATTAAATGGTCTCCAGCTAATCAGCAGCCACAATGTGAACTTTCCCTACATCCTATTCCACTGAATGTCAAGTTGGCTCCAAAGCTTATGCGGGGGGGGGCCTTAAACTCATAACAATGCTTCCTAAGTACATGGCTCTTTTCACATGAGATCCGCACAGAGCTTGACAAATATCATCTTATTACCTCACAGTGAGTCAATTACAGAGCTGGGGAGAGAACCCAAGACTCAGAACTCTGTCACTTGTGAGACTACTTCTAGTTCAACATCACAAATAGGTTACTGTTTATAAGGGGTTTAGACAGGGAAAATAAAGTTTGATATAAATTCTTTGACTTCTGTCAGTGTCTTGACAGCACAAAATAGTGGTTGCCCATGAAAAACATTCACTTTCTGATTTTTCAAGAAAAAGCCATTTTCTAACTCTGGTATCAACTCCCCTAGTAGGTTACGGGACTAAATTGTCTGATCACATGAATGTACTCTTCTGATGTCCACAGAATAATTCCTTTTCAAGTCGCAAGTGAAGACGTTGAGTTTGTATTGCTAAATTTGTTCTCAACCCAACAGATAATTTATTAATCTTATGATTCCTGGATTCAGCAAACGTAAGAGGCTCTAAGTCTGGAAATTTCAGTATGTGTATGCTTTTGTTCTTATGTCTGCTGGGTGATTTTGCACAGAATATACTGATGACAGTATCAATAAAAACAGAATCGACCAGTTTCTCAGTTTTGGCTATACTGAGAGATAAATTTGGGCATTGCTAGTTTAAGATGTGATACTAATAATACTTTCCTGCGTGACTTTTTAGTTTTATCTTTTAATTTAAAGAGCCATATTGTCAGTTAAATTGTCTATATACTTCATAAGAAACTAGAAAACATGATTTACTGGGTATAAAGTTACAATAGAAAATGTGTGGTGAAAACGGTTTCTTTTTCTATGATATTTCTTGGGCAAATTCTTGGACAATTTTTAAATTGTCATGTGCATTATTATGACTATTCATGGTACAATATATGTTTGAAAAGCTGAAGAACACGTTTAGTAAGATTCTTTGCCATCCACACAGATGTAGAGAACAGACGTATGGACACCAAGGGGGGAAAACGGTGGGGCAGTGGTGGTGGAGTGAAAAAAAAAAAAAAAAAAAAAAAAAAGATTCTTTGTCATCCAGAGAATAGAAAAGGTGTAAGAGAAATAGCACGTCGAAGGCAACAAAATAAAGTATGGGATCTTTTTTTGCCAAATGCCTTTGTTTTGCTTCCTGACAACATGAAACTGTGCACAGTCCATATTTGGCTACAGCTACTCCTGTACCAGACATTTTCCTTCTATTAACCCGTTAGTGGTTCAAGGCTGACTCCACGTGAGATCCATCTCTGGAGCCCAAAGGTGCCTTTTATGGTGCTTTAATTGTTAAAGTCCTCACATGTTTATATGAATGATTAAACCCATTAAGTAGATAAAAAGGAAAATCTCTATTCAAGCACTGGCTATAAATGTCACCACTTTCCTACCATCAGCAAGTGGGCATTATTACCACATTAAACACAGGGCAAAAAATTAAAAATAAATGTTAAAAAATGGGTTTAGAGAAGAGAATGGGCTTAAAGCACAGTTCAAGTTCCACAGCGAGGTTTTGGAAAGCCCTCTATGGTCAGTTGTTCTCTTTCAGATAATTTCATTTTCCACCAAAACACTTGCTGAAATGCTCACAATTTAAGGTTACTCTCACTATTTATTTGTCAACAGAGTAGGTTTTTTCCGTAACTTTGCAACATTTTAGGGCTGTTAACGTTTTGAGTCCAACAAGAATATGATAAATACGAGTCACACTGAGAGTCTCCATGCCTCCATCCTGTGGGAGGTGACGTCGCAGTTCAGTGGCCTAATTTAAGTAAATGGCACAGAAAACCTAAAATGGTTACTTCCCACTTTCTCTGAGCAAGGTAAACTGAGGCATGCTGCTAGGACACTCAGAATTCCAGGTGATCAAATGAATAAATAATGGCTATCATCAAGAAGGCGACAAACAACAAATGTTGGCAAGGAGGTGGAGAAAAGGAAACCCTTGTTCACTGTGGGTGGGAATGTAAACTGGTGCAGCCACTGTGGAAAACAGTATGGAGGTTCCTCAAAAAAACAAAAACAGAGATACCATATGATCCAGCAATTTCACTCCTGGGCATATATCCCAGGAAAATGAAAACACTAAATTGAAAAGATACATGCACTCCAACGTTCATTGCAGTATTATTTACAATTGCCAAGGTAAGGAAGCAGCCTGTGTCCATCAACAGGTGAATGGATAAAGAAGATGTGATATATGTACATATGTATATACACACACACAGACACACACACAGTGGAACATTACTCAGCCATAAAACAGAATGAAATTCCGCCATTTGCAACAAGGTGAATGGACCTAGAGTATGTTATCACTAATATGTGGAACCTGAAAAAATGAAACACATGAATGAACACAACAAAACAGACAGACTTGTAGACATAGAGAACAAACCAGTGGTCACCAGTGAAGAAAGGGAAGGGAGGAGGAGTAAGACAGGGGTATGGGATTAAGAGACACAAACTACTATGTATAAAATAAACAAGCAACAGAATATATCGTACAGAATACGGAAATGTAGCCATTATTTTGTAATAACTTTAAATGAAGTATACTCTATAAAAATCTTGAATCACTATGTTGTACACCTGAAACTAATATAATATTATAAAGCAACCATACTTCAATAGAAAAAAATGGACAAACAAAAGTATTGCAGGAGTGGAGGAAATACCAGAATCTTTTTTTTTTTTTTTTTTTTTTTTTTGCGGTACGCGGGCCTCCCTCTGCTGCGGCCTCTCCCGT
>NC_041233.1:112749025-112756797 GCF_002837175.3 Physeter macrocephalus
CCCGGTTCCCCTGCATCGGCAGGCGGACGCGCAACCACTGCGCCACCAGGGAAGCCCCCAGAATCTTATTTTTAAAAGTTGTACTGGAGGGACTTCCCCAGTGGTCCAGTGGTAAAGAATCCTCCTTCCAACGCAGGGGACATGGGTTCAATCTCTGGTCGGGGAACTAAGATCCCACACGCTGCGGGGCAACTAAGCGCACAACGCCATAACTACTGAGCTCGCGCGCCTCAATGGGAGAGGCTGCCTGCTGCAAACTAGAAAGCCCACGAGCCCTGGAGCCTACGCGCCACAACTAGAGAGAGAAACGAACCTGCGCACCACAACTAGAGAGAAGCCTGCGTGCCACAATGCAGAGCCAGCGCCGGCAACAAAAGATCCCACGTGCCTCAACAAAGAGCCCGCGTGCTGCAACTGAGGCCCGACACAGCCAAAAAAATAGAGAAAATTAAAAAAGAAAATAAATAAAAATAAAAAAAAGTATTGCGTTAAAAACTAATAAAAAAAAGTTGTACTGGATGATAAGCCAGAATTTTTGTCTGACATGCCTTGGAAATTTTTATCTTTTTTATGACATTAAAGTTCTAGAAACAGGGTAACTTCTAAATCAAGGGATTACCTATTAGCAAATTATGCTTGTTCCTAAATCATGTAAATAGAGTTGTTAACATGAGACTTCATCTCAGCATTTGCAGTTTGACTTTATAGACTGAATAATTTACATTGCAGTCTTTTCCTAGGGATCTGTCACCTCATCTTGAAAGTCTTGCTGTATTGTGCTTTTGAAGCATGCAACTTTAAAACGGTACCTGAATCATTTTTTTTAATGAACTTGTTTCCATCTGTGTGATAGAATAAAATAGCACATGGCATTTTAACTGGGAATGAAGAGGAGGTAAAGGAATAAAATAAAGTTACCGAAAGAAACTGCCAATCAGCAGCAACCTCACAGGGATGGACCGCTAAGCAGAATTAAACTGGAAAGCCAACTTGTCAGCAGAAAGAATAGGTGGATGGTCTGAATTTCAGCGCTAAGGCTTCGTTTAATTTTCTTCCTCGATAACCTTGACCACAGGCTGCGATTTCAAAGTCACTCGGTCGACTCACCTCGATAGACGCCTATTTCCAAAGAAACCACATTTCTGCAACATGTTTAGTAATTATATTCATCGTGATAACATCCTTCCTGACAACTTGATCACTGATGGAACTCTCAGCCTGCGAAGGTTATTTGGATTTCCCCCCTTCCTGACCTTATGTTCTCTGACGAGGGGTCTGTAAAGCAAATACCATTTGTTATGGTATCTTGGGAAACAGCCACACTTCTTCCTCCAGGAACTGTGGCAAAAATTCTTTCTTTCCTGCAGCCCATCTACGCCTGTCAAATCCGTACTCATGGAGCGGAAGGCAGGTCCCTTGCCTTTTTCAACTCTGCTTATTTCCAACCCGACTTCATTAAGGTCCAGGCACACTATCTCAATTGCATGGCTATCGAGCCCAGGATGGGAATTTTACATCTTTGACCTTTATATCATTGTTCAAATCTAACCACAACAGATAAAGTCGAAGAGGTTTGAAATCAGCCAGTGGTTTGTTGTTCAAAAATCAGCCAGCGGTTTCACATTTCTCAAACACGGTCCCATAAGTTGGCAGAAAGCATGAACTTAGGTTGGGGACCTTGTTCCTCACTCCCTATAATCAGTCTGTGGCAAAGAAGCTTCAGCTGTCCTCTTATGCCATCTCTCAAACCCACCTACAGTGGCCCGATGCCCACCTGGGCTCAGCCACACTCTGCCAGACACTGGCCACCTGGGCACATACCTGCCGTACACACCCCGCCCTCCTCCACGAACACGTCCTCCTCCACCACTCACCTTCATTTTTTCTCTCCCTGGAGACCAGCAGCCTCGGGCCTGGACCCTCAGAGGAAATCATGATGACTGACCTCAACCAAGTCTTCCTAGAAGCAGCTCCCGAAAGGCAACTTTTAACATATATATATTAAGGAGGCATAAACTCATTAATTAACTTATTTTAATACTGCCACCAATTAAAGCAAAGAGAGGAGGTGATGAATCCCTGAATTACTGTTCAACTTGCTTCCTATCCTATGATAGATTCAGGGCAAGGACAGACTGCCCATCGTGAGGTGAGTCTCATGACTGGCCAACAACAGATTCAGAATCCCGAATATGGGTTTCCAAGAAACATACTTCGTAACCACTAATACAACCATTTTTGTTACGGTAATGACTAAAAATTCTCCAATGTAGAATGTCTTGTTTATTTTGAGGAATGAAAGAAAGAGTGCCATTTTGAGAAACTCATTAAGGAAAATTTAAAGAACACACAAAAGCAGAAAGGATTAAAAAACAAAACAAAAAAACCCCCTCAGGTTCTACTTTCCAAACACAAGTTGTAGTCACTTTCTCTGGTAGAATATCCAAGTCTTGAAAACTGTCCCTTGTAGCTCATGGTCGTCTTGGGGACATGACAGTTGAGGGAACGGATAAGATTTTTTAAAAAATGAAGTAACTCTGAGTTGAAGAAGAGGGGGCAGTCAGATGAAAAAGGCCAGAAAGAGCGTGTCAACCACAGGAAGAATGCCTATGGCAGAGCGTGAGGCAGCAAGAAACCACATAGGGTTGGGGGAGCTGCAGCAGACAATGGGTTACCAGCTGTCCTGCTTTGCTCGGGACTGTCTCCATTTTAAAACTGAAAGCCCTCAGGAACTTGCAAACCAGAATGATCTCATGTCAAACACAGTATTATTTCCTATCGATCCTTAAACTAGCCCTCTTGGAAATCCCAAGTCTCTAAATTCCTACCACAGCAGTCCTGGACCACTCCCTCATCAGAACCTTCTATGCTGGAGAAGACGATATTGTCATCTTCCTATAGCTAATTGCTTAAATGCTGATCATATTCCACAGCTTTGTACCACTGACCTGGGACCCGTCCATGCTGGGTCACCATCTACTTTCCTGTGGTCCCTGGAACAGAGGGCATCACTGGGAAGTGATGCAGACTGCTGTTCAGCCACATATCCACGCTGGGTGTTGTGACATCACTCAAGGACTTCCTCTCAGAAGTTCCTAATTTTCATTGGAAATGTCTGGGTCTCAGGGTCGCGCTGCCCCCAAGCTCCTCGTATTCATTCATTTAGCAAGTGTTTTAGGAATGAGAGAGGCTGTGCTCAGGGCTGGGGGCACATCGATGAGCAAGAAACACTCTTGCCTCATGGCAAGATCAAGTTCATCAAGGGGTGGACAGGAAGGGAAGAGAGAGAAGCAAACCAAGGAATTCCATAACTTTGACACAGTGCGACACAGAGACGGGTGATGCTTATGTGAGCACAGGGAAAAGCGAGATATGGGGTAATCGGATTTCCAGGGGGTCTGCTCTGGTTGCACTGGCCTCAACAATCCCAGCTTTTTACGCCCTTTGCTCCCTTTCTCCACTAACTCACTCTGTAGGAACATCAACTCTATGCTATTCCTCTACTTTTACTTTTACTTTTTTGGGGGGGATCCCTTTTAATCTTACTGATCATTTTACACTTGTTTTAGAAATATCCAGATCTTGAGACGTCCTTATGGAGAGTGACATGGAAGTCAAGCAGCTGGATTTTTCTTTCTGTTGAATCTTCTCGAACGTGCGATCGCTCACATTTGTATCTATTTCCTCAGCACTTAACTCTTCTCAAACCTTCTGTTTTCTGGATATTCTTCCCACTCTAATAAAAGTGTTGAAAGTTATTTTCAAAGGTTCCCAATGATTTCTTTATTGCCCATGGCACCTCACACAGAGAGTATTTGGGTGGCCTCTCGGTCAAATTTTCAGCTTCCAGAGCTTTTGACCTGAAATGTGTCTTCCAGTTTGCAGCAAAGAAAACTTCTCTAAAGCATAGTATTCGCCTCATTTGTATGCTCATGTGTCTTCATAAACTTCAAGCTACCATGACACGGATGTATCCCATAATTAAGCTCTCATTGGCTTCTCCGTCTCTGCCCTTCCCTCCTCAACCTCTGTAGGAAATTTCCTGTCTCGCCAAGGTGGTCTATTTCGTGTTCCAACACGGGGTCTTCACTCTGACTACCACGGCTTGCCCAGTGGTGGGTGATCTTTTTACATCAAATACACTTCCTCTTTCTTTCAATTATCACTGTCCTTTCATTTCCCAAGTGAAGCTTTCCCATTGTTTGAAGGTTTCCCTGCCCACCCTAGTCCATGATAACCTCTCTCCTATGATTCCTTACATCATTAACTGGCTGCGCTACCAACACTGAGACTCGTTCATGCTGTATTATTTCATCAGTTTATGTTTGGGGTTCAATAAACTGCTTGAGGGTAAGGACTGTCACTCACCCTGTTGTCCATTCACACATAGTAGACACATATATGTGATTTGAAAGGTTTAATTACCCCTGAAGACTGGTGATATCTGTTCAGATCGTGTGTTGACTTTATCTGTTTCCCCTCAAATAGTCTTGCCTGGATATTTTAATTTCAAAATGATTAGCTGGCCATCATCCAGACCAATGACTCCCAACTTTTTGAGTACAAGAACCTCTTTTTGGAAGTGTCAGATTTAATAATATTTTAAAATACAATAGGATCTATAAAGAAGCATGCTGATGGTTAGAGACTTGGGTTCTAGAGGGGGTGCCTGCATTGAATCCTGGCTCTTTAGCTATTAGCTGTGTGACCTTGGTCTAGTTAATGAATCTCCATCTTAGAGACAGGAATGTAATAGTATGTAACTCATGGTCATTCACGAGGCTTAACAAGGATAACGTTTGTACAGTCTTGGTACATGATAATCACTCAATGAATGTTAACTATACATTCAAAATATAATATATCTATGTCTACCTATCTATATCTATCTATTATTTTCAGTGTATGAGCACAATAGATATAATAGATACACATAGGAATTTGATAACTACAAAAAAAATCAAGAACCCTCTCTGCAACTATTTATTGGAATATTTGGTGATAATAACTTTCAAGGACGTAGATTATTGCTTAACTCATCTACTCTACTCTAAAGCCTGACTCTGTAATATGGACAATTTTAACTGAGTCTGTCACCCAAACATCCCTCTTCTCCTAGTTCTCTAACTCAGAGTCAATTATATTTGTGTAATGGAAGAAATAGAGGGCACTGATTTTAGAGATTCCCCGGAGGGAAATCGATCGGTTTGGTTCAGGTCTAAGACCTTACACCACCCTGGAAGCCCACGGTATTTGCAGAGGCTACAGATTCACACAGGGAGGAAAGACAACTCCTCTCTTATTATTCTCATTATCTACATAGCGCTTTTCATGATTTTCTTATTTACTCAGTTTTTCTTTCATTGTTTCCTTCCACCCAAGTAGAAGGTTAAACCCATGAGACGGGGGCTTCATCTGTGTTCTATCACTAGTGCCTAGAACAGTTCCTGGCATCCAACGTGATTGCTGAATGACTGAACGAGTGATTGAATAAATGAATCTATGGCCATCCAGAATGATCCAATTTCATTCCATCAAAATCACAGAATGCTAGCATTAACAGAGCTATAAACTTAGTTCTGAATGCTGTGAATTAAAACATCAAGAGAGAGGTCTGCTTATCCTTTGAATCTAGAAAACAAGCTCACAAAAACGGCCTTTTGTAAGTTTACAAGCATTGGGTAACCACTGGGACTGCCACATAGGGCTGTGTCCTGACAAACATTTATGATGCTTTAATCCCCCTCCTCTGCCTCACTCCCCACCCTGGCTGGCACTTGTTTAGGTATGAGAACAGTACTTTGTTTTAGCCTGCTGGTACTTGTTGATACGGGCAAGTCCAGGCATGTGAAACACTGGGGAGTGATTACAGATGATGCTTTCCTTTGCCTTTAGGTGGACTGCTGGGTCCCGCGTTGTACACTCAAGTGGGGAGTACGGCCCAGAAAAATTAAGTTACCCATGTGACCAGTGACCAGTGCTCAGCCAATAAGTTCAGGTTATGATACCAAAGGTGAAATAACAGGGACAGTTATTAGAAGCTGGTGACATTATTTCCCTGGACAGTTTTAATTACTGGACAAGAGAGTTCTGAAATATGTGAATTACTTAATAGCTCAAATAACAAAGAGTCATTTGGGGTATTATACTGTGATGGAGGGCAAACGCATTTACCTTCCACAAGCAGCAAACACACTCAGCCTTAATTTGTAATTAGTAAAATGCTTAATGTTTGCAACTTGTTATGTAAGAGGTAAAAGAACATTCTTAGTTTAAGAATAATTTAGATGGCCAATCATGTTTAAAATCTCGGTCCTGTCAAGGGAAATAGTGATGTTTAAATTTAAGTGTTCATTACCATCTATAATTTGCAGGGAACATTTAATATGTATAGAGAAGAAACAAGATTATGAAATTGAAATGGCTTGATCAAAATACTAAGAACACTTCCCCAAATATGTTAAATACAAGCCACTTTCCAAATCCATGGACATTTTTGGTTTGAATATATGGTTTGGTTGTCTTTTTTTAAAAATTCATTTTATTGAAGTATAGTTGATTTACAATGTGTTAATTTCTGCTGTAAAGCAAAGTGATTCAGTTATATATACATATATATGTGTGTGTGTGTATATATATATATATATATATACACACATACTGTACTATACAGTAGGACCTTGTTGTTTATCCATTCTATATGTAATGTCAATAGTTTGCATCTGTTCACATATACTGTACTATACAGTAGGACCTTGTTGTTTATCCATTCTATATGTAATGTCAATAGTTTGCATCTGTTAAACCCAAACTCCCACTCCATCCCTCACCCATCCTCTTCCCCCTTGGCAACCACAAGTCTGTTCTCCATGCCTGTGAGCCTGTTTCTGTTTTGCAGATAAGTTCATTTCTGTCATATCTTAGGTTCCAGATGTAAGTGATATCATATGGTATTTGTCCTTCTCTTTCTGACTTACCTCACTTAGTGTGACAATCTCTAGGTCCATCCATGTTGCTGTAAATGACATTATTTCATTTTTTTTTATGCTTGAGTAGTATTCCATTGTATATATGTACCACATATTCTCTATTCATTCATCTGTTGATGGACATTTAGGTTGATTCCTTGTCTTGGCTATTGTGAGTATTGCTTCTATGAACATTGAGGTGCATGTATCTTTTTGAATTATAGTTTTGTCCGGCTATATGCCCAGGAGTGGGATTGCTGGATCATATGGTAGCTCTACTTTTAGTTTTTTGAGGAACTTCCATACTGTTTTCCATAGTGGCTACACCAATGTCTTTTATTTTTTTAAAGAGAGCACTGCACCAGATACCACAAACTCCATGACATCCGCTTACTTAACTACATTAATATTGAATCTAAATTAGATTCTTCATCAGTATCAAAAATTCATTTCCAGCTTGAGGAGATGTGTTGAGTATTGTTTAAATGCTCTTTCAAATGTGTCTGTGACGAAACAGTTCATATATGAAAGCATTTATAAAATGTGAAATGGCAAAGTTCTTCCACGTACTGCTTATCCCAAAGTTCTTAGTAAGCTTTTTCTGAGAAAGGGACAGGCTTTTACAGATTATTTTATGTCTTCTCCTAAACCTAGGATTTGCACATATGTAATAGTTGCAAATAGGTGATAAGTTGAGGATTTTGTTTTTGTGTAGTGCATGTATGTGTGTGTGTATGGTGTTTGGTGTGTATGTTTATTGTGTGTGTGGTGTGGTGTGTGTGTATGGCGCGTGTGTGGGGGTGT
>NC_041233.1:112757473-112763940 GCF_002837175.3 Physeter macrocephalus
TAAGCTTCATTGGGTGATTCATTACTTACTTTACATTTATAAAACTGGGAGGCATTTCATAGTGTGTGACTTCTTAAAAGTAATAAAATATCATGTGGAAAGAAAGTAATTTTTTCATTTTGGGGAGAAATGTTAATGTCATCAGATCACAAGCCACAATTATTATATTGCCTATTCCAATGTATTAATTGGTATTTTCTACTCTGATTTTCACTGTGATTGTGAATGTCCGTGCCCCAAAACACAAGAAATTGGGAAATCAAGAATCAATGAAAAGAAAAAAATATATGTATACATATGTATATACATATACGTTTATATATATATGTATATATATATATAATTTGCCATTTCTCAAACTGTAAGAAAGAGTTTAATAAGTGAAGGAAGAAGTTGGCTTACAATAGTGAAATATATTAGAAAGATAGAATATTGCTTACCAAATTCAGTTAAATTCTAAGACTGTAGTTACAATTACGTTTAGTTATGCAGAGTTTTCCCATAAGTGGTACTTACTGAAGTAATAATGGAATTTCCAAACTGGTTCATAGGATAGAGGTAAAATGATGATTACAAAAAAGTTTTTTGTTGTTGTTGTTTGTTGTTGTTGTTGGTGGTTTTTTCTTTTTATGTCTTTTTTATTGAAGTATAGTTGATTTACAATATTGTGTTAGTTTCAGGTGCACAGCAGAGTAATTCAGTTATGCAAAAATATATGTATCTATCTATATACATTTTTTGAATTCTTTTCCATTATAGCTTATTACAAGATATTGAATATGGTTCCCTATGCTATACAGTAAATCCTTGTTGTTTATATATTTTACATATGGTAGTATGCATCTATTAATCCCACATTTCCAATTTATCACTCCCCACCCCCTTCCCCTTTTGTAACCATAGGTTTGTTTTCTGTATCTTTGAGTCTGTTACTGTTTTGTAAATAAGTTCATTTGTACAATTTTTTAGATTCCACATATAAATGATATCATATAATATTTGTCTGTCTCTAACTTCACTTACTATGACAATCTCTAGGTCCATCCATGTTGCTGTAAATGACATTATTCCATTTTTTTTTATGCTTGAGTAGTATTCCATTGTATATATGTACCACATCTTCTCTATTCATTCATCTGTTGACGGACATTTAGGTTGTTTCCTTGTCTTGGCTATTGAGAGTATTGCTTCTATGAACATTGAGGTGCATGTATCTTTTTGAATTATAGTTTTGTCCGGCTATATGCCCAGGAGTGGGATTGCTGGATCATATGGTAGCTCTACTTTTAGTTTTTTGAGGAACTTCCATACTGTTTTCCATAGTGGCTACACCAATGTCTTTTATTTTTTTAAAGAGAGCACTGCACCAGATACCACAAACTCCATGACATCCGCTTACTTAACTACATTAATATTGAATCTAAATTAGATTCTTCATCAGTATCAAAAATTCATTTCCAGCTTGAGGAGATGTGTTGAGTATTGTTTAAATGCTCTTTCAAATGTGTCTGTGACGAAACAGTTCATATATGAAAGCATTTATAAAATGTGAAATGGCAAAGTTCTTCCACGTACTGCTTATCCCAAAGTTCTTAGTAAGCTTTTTCTGAGAAAGGGACAGGCTTTTACAGATTATTTTATGTCTTCTCCTAAACCTAGGATTTGCACATATGTAATAGTTGCAAATAGGTGATAAGTTGAGGATTTTGTTTTTGTGTAGTGCATGTATGTGTGTGTGTATGGTGTTTGGTGTGTATGTTTATTGTGTGTGTGGTGTGGTGTGTGTGTATGGCGCGTGTGTGGGGGTGTTTGATAAACTGAGGTACCAGAAGTAGCCATGAGGTGTCACCGTGAAGGGAGCTGCGAATTAGTGAATTCTGAGCCACCTGCTGGCACACTTCTTTGAGAGCAGCTTCTGATGCACGTCCTTTATGAACCACTCTTCCCATTTCCTGAGCAAAGGACACTCACTTCCTCAGAAATTGGACATCAACTTGCAGCCAGCAAACTCACAGGTGACCGATTACCTGATTTCTTGCCCATGTGTATATAGAGGAGATAGCACATGCACACTCAGAGAGGAGAGAGCAGTGAACCTATAGTAGTGAGAGAAGCAGGGGAAGTAAAACTGAGGTCAGAAAGTTTCCATGTTGCCCTAATGGTGAAACAAAGGATTAGGAGTTTTCTTGTCTGCTGCTGAGGGGACAAGAAGGCGAAGTCTTTTTACTGCTCTACTCGAGTTTCTACTGAATCACAATTACTGCTGGACTGTCTGAATGATGACCCAGGTGCCGAATGCCCCAAAACTTGTCTATGTTGGTGTTAGGACCATCATCTCTCTTCCTTACCTTTAAAAAATCCCATCATGTAAAAAGAGTTATTGCTCCAACAAAGATCTACTGTATAGCACAGGGAACTATACTCAATATTTTGTAATAACCTCTAAGGGAAAAGAATCTGAAAAATTATAATATATAATATGTGTGTGTAAATTTGAATCACTGCTGTACCCCTGAAACTAACACCATTGTAAATCAACTATACTTCAGTTAAAAAACAAAACAAAATAGTTATTGCTCCTTGTAACCTAAAACAAAATTTGACTTTTCGATTCAACCTGAAAAATCCTAATTGGTTGTTTTACCTCAAATCAGCTTTGCAGTCGTAATCTTAACAATGTACACGGGCACATGCACGCGCACATGCGCACGCACACACACGCACGCACACGCACACGCACACACACACACACACACACACACACGACTCCAATTTCATCATCTAACCAACTCTACTCGGTATCATGCTCTTTTCCTCCTCATGGTAGTGCTTTGTTTTCATTTATTGTGTCTTTAATTACCTAAATCTTGTCCATAATCCTGGGAAAATATGGACTTGAATACAGACATCCTACTAGATTTCCAAGCCTTTGCTTTTTCACCACTCAGTCAATTACGTGTGGGCCGCCATATTGGGAAGGCTTAATTGTGTTATACATTCTGGACCCTGAAACCCATTCAGTGCCTTTGGTATTCAAATAGTTTCCCTTCCTTAAAGGATGAGTTCCACATGGTCTATCTTGAATTTCATCCATCTTTTTCACCTGCCTCTATACCAACAAGACCTCTGTGTTTTAGGCACACTATGCTACTCTTTCTCTCTTTAATACTCCATATGAAGATTTCCTCCAGACCCTACTGATCAGAGATTATCCACAAATCACACCTCTCACTGCTCATTTTTTACATTAGTGTCCCTATTCTGTTGTCAAGATGCAGATTCAATGCCATCTTCTGTAAAGTTTTCCCCAAAACCATTTGTCCTAGCAACGATCAGGATTATGTATCCAACACTCACCACATGCTATTTTCTACATTATTTATCCTTGTATGTGTGTCCTTTCTTTCTAATTTAACTGGTAAGAATATAAACATAGGTGATTTTATTACCTCTAGTTCCTAAATCTCTTCAGACTATTTAGGGAATAATAATACCCAAACCATTCCTAAATATATACTACATGCACATATTCCTGTTATTCCATATAACATTCTTGTTATCTTAAAGAATGTCTTCTAAAAAGTGTACACATCATGGAGGTGGGAATAAATATAAAGAGAGGAACAACAGAGTAAAAAAGAAAGGAGTAATCATGAAATTAAATTTTTCTAATTTTTTTCAATAGAACTATTGACAATGTTTTTCTCTATTAAATAAATAAACAGAAAGAAAGATTTCTTCATTGATTCTAGCTATTTACAAGTGATGTGACATTCTAAAAATCCCTTTATGGAAAATGGGAAAAAGATGTCTCTATATTTTATGCATATTAAATTTTTCTCTTGGTTATCTTTCTAAAATCTTACAAGATACATATATTATATGGATTTTCAATAAAAAATGTTTTTGATTTCCATTCCTTTAGCAGTTGGAATCATATTCTTATGGGTCTCTTCATATAATCACTTTATTTGATATGATGAAGAATTTGAATATATTTCTCAAGAAACATAAATAAAAACTAATGGATCTAATATTACCAAATTTGCTATTATAGATATAAACTTCCTATTAAGATACTTTATTAAATAACATTACTGAGAAGATCAATTTTATTGAAACTGTGATTTAATTTATTTAAACCTTGACACAATCATATTAAAAATGAGAAAACTTATGCTCCTTGAAGTTGTCAATTGTTTAGAAACTAAACCAATATACTTCTACAGTGGTATTTCCACTTCAATTGCTATTCTCTCATTTTAAGTTTAAACTGAAAAAATAAGTACATATAGCTCAGTGCTACTGGACTAGGAATATTTTCTATCATAACTTTGTCATTTGAGCATGCAATCATATACTTCTTGTTTTACAATTTTAATGTTGCTTTACCTCCTATGTAAAGTAAGTCCATAAAGGAGACAAACTCATGTCTTCTAACTTTTTTGTATTTTTCTCTACTCTTAGCTTCATATAGTAGGTACCCAGTACAGGCTGAATTAAATTTTAGAATATCTAGATAAAGAATGATATATTTGAACATCTCTATTCATCGGCTTTTCTTATGTTCAATTTTATTTTATCATTTTCATAAGAGAAAGTGAAATTGTAAAGTAAATCAAAGATTTGGGGAGCAAAAAAACAAAACTTGCCTTTGGGTCTTGAAATTTATTTGGTGAGATATAAAAACACACGCTATGTACAAAAATTGGAACACTGTAGACCAATGTCATTGTTATCTCCCAGAAAATGTATTAAGTGTTAACTTCTAGCAAGGTTCGTTGAATGAAGACAGTACTTCAGGATTAGTTTGTCAAGGAAGTATATTGTGTTTGAACTCACCTTAAAGTATGAACAAGTCTTGACTATGCAGAAAAGAAAAGGAAGGTTAAATACTCTGAGAAAGAACAAAAAAATAAGTTTTTTTAGATATAATGGAAAGCTTTGGAAAATTAATATTCATAG
Source organism: Physeter macrocephalus (assembly GCF_002837175.3). NCBI lineage: Eukaryota > Metazoa > Chordata > Mammalia > Artiodactyla > Physeteridae > Physeter > Physeter macrocephalus. The sequence goes on from NC_041233.1 coordinate 112,762,439, forward strand.
CCAGATACATAGGATAGGATATGAAGATGACAGGCTTGGATTCTATAATTCTCTCATTGTAATATATGGCTTCAATCTATCCATTTTGCTTATCTTGGAATACTTCACAAAGAAATGAAAGAAGATATATTGTTAACCACTGAGTTATTTTCCTAATAGTGGAGAACCTTACTACTACTTTTTTAAGGTTAATATATTTTCTATCCTCGGGACAAAAATCTTGAAACCTTAGAAGCAAAATAATAAAACTAAACAAAGAAATTAGAGACAGGATTTCTGGTTTTTTAGTGGAAAAGGTGAGATTCAAATTTGGTGAATACTACAAACTGAGGTGAATTTAATAAATAATTTACTATTATTATTATATTAACTATAAGTGAATATTATACAAATAAAATAAGTACTATTCATTATTAACCTGCACATTTGCATTACTTTGCTCTTACCAGGTTTTAACTTATGAATGTGTAGGTTTATTTTATGACAGCTCATTGCTCAAATGACTATTTGCATATTTATTACATTTAAGACAATTAAAATATGCAAGTTAAACTGAAAACATTTCCAAAAGAGAGCCAAGATATTTCAAAGGAGTAAAACCCTAAGTGTGGTTTGCTAAAGATTTTCATTAATGAAGTAATGGGGTGCCATTAACGGATTTAACAGATTAGGCCTCTTCCAAAAAATGAAAATAATTAAAATATAAAGGAGATACATCTATATCAACATCTATATGTACATTGTTCAAAATCTCACCAAATTATGCCTTTAAAATGGGCATATTTTACTGTATATAAATTATACCCCAATAAAATCAGTTAAATAAAGGAGAAGGACATTGTATAAAAGTGATTAGAAAATGAGAAAAATGTAACAATAAAAATGGGAGAAAAAGTTGAGGAAGAATAGAGCAACTGTGCTGCAGTTACATAAAGACCAGAATTAAAAGATTTCAAAAGGATGACCAACACTACTGTAGAAAGTTAGTTTTGGATATGAAATTATTACTGGTCAAATGCAGGTACATGCTTTTAACAATAAGCAAATATAAGAGCTGGGGCTTAGTGGTAAACAGGAGGTAGGACAGTGAGCAGAACATACATAAAATAAAACACTTGCTAGATGAGCCTGACAGTGAAATTAAGGGCAGAATTAGAGCAGCAGGTGAAAGTCAAAGCCAAGTCCAAGATTTAAGGTTCTTTACACACAGACACAGGAATCGAAGAACCCAGGAGCTCTAGGCGGCTGTTTGCCCCTAGTTGACATTTCTTCTGTGCTCATTCATTCTATCCATTCCTCAAGCCCACTTCTCCTCTATCTGGCAAATACCCACTCTGCTTTGAAGGCTCTTTTTTTTTTTTTTTTTGAGGTTCTTAGTCTTTTTATTTTATTTTTTATTTTTATTTTTTTAAACATCTTTATTGGAATATAATTGCTTTACAATGGTGTGTTAGTTTCTGCTTTATAACAAAGTGAATCAGCTATATGTATACATATATCCC
>NC_041233.1:112764156-112801718 GCF_002837175.3 Physeter macrocephalus
TAGCATATGGTATTTGTTTTTCTCTTTCTGACTTACTTCACTCTGTATGACAGACTCTAGGTCCATCCACCTCACTACAGATAACTCAGTTTTGTTTTGAAGGCTCTTTTTGAGTCATCTTTTCTTTGATGCTTTTTCTTAAACTCTGCTTAAGAAAAAATGACTACATACTCCTTTACTTATGTCCGAGGTATCCTTACATTACAGCTCTATTGCCTACTTTATCATAAATCTGGGATCCTCCTTCAGTGTCTGATGGGGAGGGACCCCCACAGCACCCCAGGTCTGTATCCCCATCACAAAGCATCAAGGCTGGCCCACGGAAAGCACTGGGTAAGCATTTATGTTCAGTATTTGAAGAAGCCATACTGGACTAATTTCTCATTCAAGAAATAGGTTTTGGCCACGGCACTGTCAGGTTATATGTCCGGAAATAATGAGCACAGACACAAATGTGAAATGGGCCAGGTCCACACATCTCTCCCTTCAAACCCATTCCTTTGGGGGGAAAAAAATGTATAGGGATAATAATTCAGGAAATTATTTTTTCTAACTACTTCTTAACTTTAGTTTCTTGAAACAAGTTTTAGAAAAACTTGGGTTAAGATTTAGTTAAAACACTTAAGCTCAGGTTCTCTTCTGGATGAAGAACCCAGGAAGTCCATTAAGAATCAATGGGTTCCACTGTTCCCCAGACCCAGATGGCCTCGAGGCTGTCTGACTGGATTATGAATCTTATGTTAGTTACATCCTATTTGAACTAACCATTCCAACAACCACATTCTAACAAAGGTTTGAATGAATAATCTTGCTAAAACAACCTTGAGGGAGATGACATCTTACAGATCAGATTAGAGCAATCCAAATAGTCTCATTTGGTCAAAATATTTTTAATAACATGGAAAATAAAAATATTTACCAGTATAAAAATCAAAGAAGGGCTTCCCTGGTGGCGCAGTGGTTGAGAGTCTGCCTGCCGATGCAGGGGATACGGGTTCGTGCCCCGGTCTGGGAAGATCCCACATGCCGAGGAGTGGCTGGGACCGTGAGCCACGGCCGCTGAGCCTGCGCGTCCGGAGCCTGTGCTCCGCAACAGGAGAGGCCACAACAGTGGGAGGCCCGCGTACAGCAAAAAAAAAAAAAAAAAAAAAAAAAAAATCAAAGAGGTTCATGAAGTATGAGTCATGTGATAGATTTTTTATGAGGACATAATGCCCATTACAAAATGAACCTCATTACTGGTCGACAACAAATTTAGAATCACAAATAAGGGTTTCCAAGCAACATCTTTAATAACCACTAATACAACCAAATTTCTTATGCTAACCATGAAAAAATTATTTAATGTAGCATTTCTTGTTTTTTCTGAGAAATGGAAGACCATCATTTCCAGAAAAAAATGATAGACAGCATGCTGAATAATAATTTAGGGATTCATTGTACACTCTTTTGCTTTAGTACTTTAATTGGTGGCAGCATTAAAACGAATTACCTGCCCATTTACAATATATTTGATGTTGTTTTGAATTGGTAATTATAACCCTGCATAAATCATCTCTCCAGCTGTAATAATAAGCAACATAGTGGAGCAACCATGCATTTTTTTCTTAATTACTGGCATCTAATACAGTATCTTAAACCAGGAAACTAATATTCCTGCTAAAATTTTTGAATGATTATAACTTCATATTTTAAAACATTTTTTCTTCATAGAAATCTTCTTGCTTTGCTTTCCAAATTTTCCCGACCACTTCATGAATGTTCTTTTTTTGATAAAGGATCATTTCTCCCAATGATAGAGGCTCCTGGAGTTCAGATACTGGCTGTAAGGCACAGTAGATCCAGTAGACAACATTGGGTTTGAGCCATTGACAGGGCATAGGTACCATATTCTAAGGACAGACCCAGTGGACCAAATTCTAGCACCATATGGAGATCGGGAATACTGAGAAATTTCCAGCAGGTTTTGGTTAAAAATATTAACATTAGATTGTAGTAAAAAGCTAACAGACTCTTTATTTATCTTTGCTTTAGCTGCTTAGAAAAGATATGTCCTTAAGAGAGACAGAAAGCACATCAGCTACCAACCTATGTAATGTGCTGAGTATAATCAACAGGCTTCAGAACTGTCAGAAAAATAAATATGTTTTTGATCAATTTTTTTAGACAAATTTGTCCATGAAATAATAAATGAGTTCATTAAAACCAAAATAATACAAAATATAATTTAAAATGAGAATTTTTAATTATATTAAAATTAAAGAATGCCTGGTCTTGTGGGAATCCCTTTTGGTAGATGAGTTGCACCAGGATCAGTTGAGTGCACTTTAAAATAACATTACAGGGGACTTCCCTGGTGGTGCAGTGGTTAAGAATCAGCCTGCCAATGCAGGGGACACAGGTTCAATCCCCGGTCCAGAAAGATCCCACGTGCCGCCGAGCAGCTAAGCTCATGCGCCACTACTACCGAGCCTGTGCTCTAGAGCCCACGAGCCACAACTACTGAGCCTGAGTGCCACAACTACTGAAGCCCACGCGCCTAGAGGCCGTGCTCTGCAACAAGAGAAGCCACCGCAATGAGAAGACCGTGCACCGCAATAAACGTAGCAAAGAGTGGCCCGCACTTGCCGCAGCTAGAGAAAGCCCGTGCGCAGCAACGAAGACCCAACACAGCCAAAAATAAAATAAATTTTAAAAAATTAAAAAAAATAAAAATAAAATAACATTACATAAACATTCCCCGATTCCACTCTTAGAAAATCACCCTCATTTAGGTATAGGATGGTACTTCCTGTTCAATACAGAAATCTCTTTAATAAACCTCTTCATAAGTGCTTAGGTGTTCCGTATTAAATCTAATTTCTTCAGAGAGAGGGCCAACGCATTTCTGGACATCTGGATAGTGATAACTGTTTGAAAGTTCCACAATATACTTTGACTAATATTTCTCTCTCTTTATTCTCTATCGATTTACTTTACATCTACCCTAAGGAACGATAAGAAACAAATCAAATCCTTTTCCATGTGGTGACCTTTCAAATTCTTGCATTCCATACTGAATGGACCAAACTGTAAACAAATACGTTTAAGTTAACATCAATTAGATCACCTTATGCCACATTTAAATCACTTCAAATACTTAGTAAGCCTCTGGTCCGTAAGAAACAGCCAAACAGCATGTTAGGAGTGAAGAAATAAAGATAAACAATCCCTAATCACTGCCCTGGCAGAAGCAGACAGAGATACGAGCATTTGAAAATAAGAGAACAGAGGTGTGCAGAGGGAGACACAGAGAGGGGTCCTGGTTCAGAGGCATCAGGATAATAAGCATTTGGGGAAGACAGTGCTTGAGTTGTGATAGAAAAAAATACAGTCACCAGACTGAACTAGTGGAGGAAAAGCCTTTATAAATAGACAGGGCAGCCCAGTGAAATTATAAATTTAAAGGAAAGTCATAAAAGCTTCTAATTTCATGAAGCAATGAGTGATTCGTTCGACCAAAGCTTGGCAGAGGTTGTGGTTAGAATAACAGGAACCAAATTACAAAGGACCTTTCTCTTGATTTCTGAGGAATGTCATCAATAGACCTTATTTAGTGACTTAACACAATCAGATTTGAGATTTAGGAAGATCACACACCAGCAGCTCTGTGGAAAGTAAATTAGAAGAACAACCAGGAAGTTATTACAGCTACACGGGTAAAAATGACAATAAAATAATAGCTTCCATTCTTTTGAATATGTATTATGCACTAGACACCATTATTAAAGTTTTATGTACACTGTCTTTTAATTCTTATGACAATCCTAGGAGGTACGAAACATTAGGTCCTTATTTTAAATATGAGGAAACTGAGGCTCAGAGAAGTTAAAATTAATTTCTCCGAGATCAGAAAGCACAGCTGGGACATTATTCAAAGAATGTGTAGATTCCAAAATCATGTTTTTAGTCATGCTAAAAAACAAAGACAAAAACGATCACACAGTGCAGTCATGATGACATCGGAAGGGGGGATTAACAGAAGTACATGGATTTTAGGGGATTTAAGGAGACAAACCAACAAGGAGTTAGTGAGCAGTTGTCCGGAAGGTAGCTTATAAAGCAGACTCTAACCCAGTCCCTGGATTTCCAGTGTGAATGACTAACAAGACAGGGAAAAGCAGGCATTTGATATGATTCTTGACTTCCTTCAGAATATAAATTATTCTCATCTATATGTGTGTGTATTTTCTCTCCATCCTACTGGTCTGTAAGGTTTATGAACATTGAGACCCGATCCGATCCGTCCTGTTCATCGCTCTATTCCCAGGGCCTAGGACAGTTCCTGGCAAACAGCAGACATTGATAAACACCATACAAAAGGGACCAAATGTGGGAGCACTGAGGCTGTGATGGCTACCATCTTGATAAGTCACAACAACAATGTGTCTGTATCTGTCTTCCCAAAAATAAAGTTAAATTGATGAACACTGATTGCCACATAATATTCTATCTTCAAATGACCTGAACATGGTAGTTCATTAGAAAGATTAATTGAGGTATTAAATTCATAGTGTTTAATATTATTAGTATTATTATAGATACCATCCTAGCCAGATTGAATTCTATAATAGAATTCTCTATTCCCACGGGATGAACCATGTCCCAGAAATCTGTATGTTAAAGTTCTAGCCCCCAATACCTCAGAATGTGACTATATTTAGAGATAAGCCCTTTAAAGAAGTGACTAAGTTAAAAGAAGTCATTAGAGGAGGCCCCAAGCCAACATGACTGATGTCCTTATAAAAAGAGAAGATTAGGACACAGACACAGACAGAAGGAAGACAATTTGAAGAGACACAGGGAGAAGACAGCCATCTACAAGCCAAGGAAAGAGGACTCAGAAGTAATCAACCCTGTCCACACTTTGATCTTGTATTTCCAGCCTTCAGAACTGTATGGAAATAAATTTATGTTGTTTAAACCCCCCAGTTTGTAGTATTTTATGATGGCAAACTAATACCCACAAACATAGTAGACTGAATTGACCCAGAAAGAATTCCTTTTCACTCTAATCACATGGAGATTATAATAAAATAAAGCAATATTATATGGAATACATAGCTAAGCTCACAATCAAGAGAGAGAGGAGTCTCTAGCTGATTGGAATTAAGAGGAAACTTGGAGCCACAGACCAGGGCAGGAGGCACAGCTAACACAGCTCATCAAACTGCAGGACGAGGGAAGGGTTGAAAATCCGGGGTCAGGATCTGAGGCCTCTGCGGGGAGGGGAGCCTAGGCTGAAGACCCCAGTGGACGCAGCCAATCGGACTCAAGGCCCTTCCATCAATTGTTAAGGCACTTAGAGCTTCCCTGGCCTCCAATCAGGGGCCAGAATGCTGTCCACGGGATGAGGGAAGAAGCAGCAAGAACTTTCTAGCCTTCCTCCAACTGCAGACAGGACTCAAGCATTCTCAGGAGAGGCTGGAGCTCAGCGGCGCAGCCGACTATAAAGGTGAAACCCACGTTCACAGTAGTTTCTGGACGCAGAGACCCACGGGCAAGAGATAAGTAGGAAAACTGGGTGGGAACCAATGACCACCTGGATGCTCAGCAAAGAGAAGTGTTTCACCTACTCCAGAGATAGTCCACAGCCTAAGGTACATGTAGAAAGCACAGGCAGAAGCTCTGGGTGGGCAAGACCCCAGTAGATGAATCCTGACCCCTCCAAGAGAGAAATCGCCAGGAGGGAGAGACAGGAGATGGAAAAATAAAGATGGTGTCCACTCAGGCTCCAAAGGAAACACAAACTAAACAAAACAACAACAAAATCTAAATGAAAATTTAGAATAAATATGCTTGAAATGACCAAAGCCATAAAAGACTAGAAACCATAAGAAGAAATGGGGAGAAAATATTAGGTCAGTTTAGAAATTTTAGCACTAAACACATGGTTAATTAGATAAAAATATCACTGGGTAGTTTGAATAGGCAACTAAGCTGACTTGAAAAACAGTTATTTGGAAAATTTGAGAAAACACACAAAATACATCCCAGGAAGATCATAAGATAGAAAATATTTTTTAAAGATACGTTAAGAGGTATAGAGGCTAAAATGAGAAATTTAAAAGTATGGATAATAAGCGTGCCAGGGGAAACTTGAGGGGAAGAAATAGTTGAATATAAAATGGCTAAAAAAATGTTTATAACTAGAAAACAGCCGGGTGCATGTACTGGGGGACCATATCAGGTCCTGAGGCCACTGAACGTGCACTGGCTGTATGTACACTTGAGTATATATAAGTGATGGATAAATGTGTCTCAGGCATTTGGGCTAGTTAACCATTGATGAAAAGAAAACTGAGAAAAAGGACGATAGGATGCTTCAGAAAACAATTTCATCTAAGTAACAAGTGCTTATAAGAGATGTCTTTGCAAAATGTATGAAATTCTGAACAACTTTTGCAAAAATGGCCCTTTTGCAAATCATACCAAGTGAGATTGCCAGAATAATTAAACTTAGGAAACAACATTCATTTAAATCACTTTCTGCTTATCCTTCAAATTGAAGGCCAAAGTAAACCTTTGTTTCAACCATAATTGAGGAATTTGGCTCAGATATTCAGGAGATTAAGTGGCCTTGTTTTAGTATCAGGTATTCTTAGATAACAGGTTCTTTCCTATTACCTATATTTTCAAACAAAGACATGAACAGTATCTTTTATTTTTGCAAAGCAAAACTTCCAGAGAAACTATTTTTGGAACAACTATCTGAAAAAGGTATAATAGAAAAATTTGACGTTTTTTCAACAAAGGACAGAGGAAAATGAAAAAAGATCACAAAAAACGGTACTAAATTTGAAATACCACATAACAGAAAATATTTTCACAATAAGAAAGGCCATTAATACTTCCAGGATTGCTGTAGGTAGAGGGTTTGTTTCTTTTCCCTCTTTTTTAATTCTAGTAAAGACTTTGAGCCTAGAAGCAACTTCAAAAGAATTCTTCTGGAATTTTCTTCAAAAGTTTCCCCACGCTCCACTTAGAGGATGGTATTTTTTTTTTTTTTTTTTTTTTTTGCGGTACGCGGGCTTCTCACTGTTGTGGCCTCTCCCGTTGCGGAGCACAGGCTCCGGACGCGCAGGCTCAGCGGCCATAGCTCACGGGCCCAGCTGCCCCGCGGCATGTGGGATCTTCCCGGACCGGGGCACGAACCCGCGTCCCCTGCATCAGCAGGCGGACTCTCAACCACTGCGCCACCAGGGAAGCCCAAGAGGATAGTATTCAAACATCTAAGAAAGCACCTTGACCCATGAAACTTTGGTTCCATGATAGTAATGATTACTGACAAGATCATGATGCTACAAATAGCAAGAGCTGCCTTGCTAAGTGCCTGCTGTGGGAAAACACTGGACTTGGTGCTTTGCATGCTCAACTCACTTGAGGTAATTCTTCAGCTTGAGTCAGTGATTTAAAATATGTGACTTAGTGAAAGTGTTGCAGAGGACATATTCTCATGAGAAATCCTATGAAATGCATGTTAAGAGCCATGAAGAGAAAATGACTGACCCCCTTGAAACTCGCTCAGTGGGGCTGACCGTTATTGAAGCTGGTGCCATAGATCACTGAGTCTATTCTACTTCATTTCTTTGGGCTTGACCATCTGTGAATCCACTAGACCTTGACTTCCACTCATGATTTTCAGGACAAAATCATTATTCTAAATTGGCTGAGAGCGCCACTAGGCGTAAGCGCACTTGAGTAGAGGTTATGTCATGTTATATTGGTCATTGCCAACCCCTTTTTTCCAATATTTAAAAGCCTTCAAACTACATAACACAAGTGGAAATTATCTAATAACCTCTGAGTTAGAAACACAAAGGGAAGACATCTAAAGCAAAGGCAACAAAAAGAGACAAGTTGGACTACGTCCAACCAAAACGCTTCTGCACAGCAAAGGAAACCATCGGCAAAATGAAAAGGCAGCCTACTGAATGAGAAAAAAAAATTGAAAACCATATATCTGATAAGGGGTTAACATCCAAAATATATTAAAAAATTATAAAACGTAATAGCAAAAAAAAACACCCCAATCTGATTAAACAATGGGCAGAGGATCTAAATAAACATTTTTTTTCTAAATAAGACATATAGATGGGCAACAGGTACATGAAATATAAACTCAACATTACTAATTATGAGGGAAATGCAAATCTAAACCACAATGAGGTATCACCTCACACCTGTCAGAATGGCCATCATCAAAAAGACAACAAATAACAAGCGTTGGTGAGGGTGTGGAGAAAAGGGAACATAGTAACATAGTGCACTGTTGGTGGGATGTAAATTGATGCAGCCACTGTGGAAACACTCTGGAGGTTCCTCAAAAAATTAAAACTAGAACTACCACATGATCTAGCAATTCCGCTTTTGGGTACTTAATTAAAGAAAGCAAAAACATTAACTGGGAAACATACATATACCCCTCTGTTCATTGCAATATTATTCACAGTCACTAAGATATGGAAACAACCTAAGTGTTTCTTGATGAATGGATGGATAAAGAAAATACCATATATATACATGTGGTATATATATACCATACCATATATATACACATATATATACCATATATATACACATACACACACTCACATATATACACACACACATACACATACACACACTGAAATATTATTCAGCTATAAAAAAGTAAGAAATCTTGGACTTCCCTGGTGGCACGGTGGTTCAGAATTCGCCTGCCAATGCAGGGGACACAGGTTCGATCCCTGGTCTGGGAAGACCCTACATGCCGCGGAGCAACTAAGCCCACGAGCCACAACTACTGAGCCTGTGCTCTAGAGCCCGTGAGCCACAACTACTGAGCCCACGTGCCACAACTACTGAAGCCCGTGCGCCTAGAGCCCGTGCTCTGCAACAAGAGAAGCCACTGCAATGAGAAGCTCATGCACTGCCACGAAGAGTAGCCCCCACTTGCCACAACTAGAGAAAGCCCGCGCGCAGCAACAAAGACCCAATGCAGTCAAAAATAAAATAAATAAATTTATCAAAAAAAAGGATGAAATCTTGCCATTTGAGACAATATGCATGGACCTTGACAGCATTATGCTAAGGGAATTAAGTCAGACAGAGATATACAAATACTGCATGATCTCACTTATAAGTGGAATCTAAAAAAACAAACAAACAAAGCTCATAGACAGAGAGGAGAGATCGGTAATTGGTGGTTGCCAGAGGCGGGGGGGATAAATGGGTGAAGACAGTCAAAGGTACAAACTTCCAGTCATAAAATAAGTCACAGGGATTACTGTACAGTGTGGTGACTGTAGTTATAGCAACACTGTATTGAATATTTGACAGTTGCTAAGAGAGTGGATCTTAAATGTTCTCAACACCAAAAAAAAAAAAAATCTGTAACGTGATGACAAATGTTGACTAGACTAATTGTGGTGGTCATTTAACAATATATACAAATGTTGAATTATTATGCTGTACACGTGAAACTGATAGTGTATGTCAATTATGCCTCGATTAACGAAAGAGAAATACAAACACAACTCTTACTTTGAACTGTTATATATATATTTTTCCCATGTCAATGCAGAAGTGGACAATTGCCCAGGGAAATCTACCTGGTCAGAGTGAAGAAGATGAGTGAATTAGAAGTGAAGAGAAAGAATAGGCTTTGGAATACTAAGATAAACTGACAATCATTTATTTTTGATGAGAAGATTTGCAGAATTTCTTTTTTCTATTCAGCAATGAGTAAAAGAATCACAAATGGATAACAACGACTATAGTTTCCTTTTCCTCTGTGTTAACTGGTGATGCTAAGTATGCTTTTTTCCCTCTTCCTTCTTTTGGGACCGTTGACCTTCATTCCGTGTCGAGGTACATATATGACTATAATGTCTAAAGTTTTTATTTCAGAGAGGTCTAATCTGGATATAGATTAAGCAACGTCAGGACTGCTGGATGAAAGAACACAATCCTCAAAAACCGTGCTTGGCCTGCATGCAGGGCTCACAAACCAGTAAAATTTCCTACCAGGATGAGTCGGCAGGCATTAGCGGCAGTAAGATCAGGCTGCCTGGATGACGTGGTGTGATTTTAGGGACACTGAAAAAGTTCTTCTGCCAAAAGTGGTCCCTGCTGCGCCTCAAAGGCCCACCATTAAAGTCATTCATTTGAGTTAAGAAAATTGCGAGTAAGACCTCTATTAAAATGCAAATGTGTTCCCTGGGTGGGGAAACGCATTAAATCATTATCAGCCATTAACACTTTAGACCAAAGTAGTTTCAGATTTATTAGCCAATTACTCAAAGTATAGAAAGAATGGCGTGCAGGAGAGGTTAGGCTAAGTTGGTGTAGAGAGAACCATCATCCTGCGACGTCTTGCAATGGCGTTCCATCTTTTTCATTATTCAGTTGTGTAAAAAAAATGAAATGCCATGTAAAATTCTCACATAAAAATATTAAAAAGTGAAACTCCTCTTGACAAAGCAGAGGTCAGAGCCGGGAGCCCTAACCTTCCCCTCCTTCTCACCCCCTACACCCCAAACCTCCAACACAGTTCCTGAGGCAACTGCAAAGAACCCAGAGTCCTGAGAAGCATACTTTGAAAACCATACTATAAGGGCATCTGTTCTAGTCTCCATGTTTTCTTCTGTTCTCTTTTTCTTATACCCTGCAGTAGAGCAGAAGCCAAACACATAGGTGTAGGTAGGGTTTGGAAAGCTGGTTGCTAACAACACACTCCGTGTATTCTGTAGCAATCACCAAGTTCCATGTCCATCGTGGTGAAGGGATGCTCTGTCATCCCACTACAGCCCTGAGAGTCAGGAAAAAATATATGCACATCCTAAATGAATGTATGTCTCCTATTTTCTCTTCAAGACCATCCTTGGTATTCATTTCAAGACTAACCAAATGGAGAAGGTGATGTTTCTAAATGCTTCAAATCTCTCAAGGAGTGTCTTTGTTCCCAGAATATCCTAGAAACTGTTCTAAGGACAAAGGGGAGATGAAAAGAATCTTCAAGTAGAACCTTGAGCAAGTCACTCTTGACTTTGACTCTTGCTGAAGTCTCTATTACTCAGTGGATTCATGGGATTCAGATCCCTGTGCAGTAGCGACTGTGATTTTCAGAAACAAGCAGAATCATCCTACTGTAAAGTGGGGAGCCAAGCAATGTTTGATTAATTTCTGTATTCAAAGGATCTTTGAAAAGGAAATCTAGATCATTCTTACACTCCTAAAGTCTGGGGGTGGGGGATAGGAAGCAAGCAAGTAATTAAATACCATACATACATACATCTATGTGTAAGGAAAGAGAATGCATACAGAATCAAAGAGAAAAAAAATGAATCCAAACAAGAGAAATGGAAATTTTAAGTCAAAGTACTTAGGTGCTTTCGTATACATCTTTATATAATTTCTTCCCATAAAATTTAAAATAAATTTTAAAAATTAATTAAAATTAATTAAAATTTTCAAGCATAATTCTTATGTTATCCAGGGAACTGTTAATTGAATAAGTCCAGCTCTAAGTGATCTAAAGTTACAATCTTCAAAACATTTATAGTTTAGCTACAAAAGCTAATAAGACAAATATAACTGCAAAATAACTATGCTTTAGTGATTTTATTATTTTATAGAAAAAAAAGAAAATGTGATATACATCTAAGTGTTTTCATGGATTTGTGTTTAGAAGCTAAACTCCGTTAGGTGTGACAAAAATGTTGAGTTTATAAAAGATGACTTGACGTTATTCCTGCTAAGTTTACACAAAGTAATTCACAAATTCACACAGTAATGCCTAATTGAAAAGCAATGAGAGAAACTGAATACATAAAAATTTAAAATAAATACCTTTATTCTCCTCTCATTTCTATTTACTCACATTTTCTTGACAATCTCACTTGTTTCACAGATTTAAATATGACATATAAAATGATGAGCCTCAAATTTATTTCTTCAGGATAGACTGCTCCCTTTAATTGGAGGCTTATATATCCAGGTGTCTCCTCTGTGTTTCCATGTAGATGCATCATGGGCATCTCAAACTTAACAGGTACACAAATGAGCTCCTGATTTTTCTTTTCTTTTCAAAACCACTTTTTTTTTTTTTTTTTTCCCTCCAGACTTATCTTAGTTATGGCAACTTTATCCTTCTGGGTGCTCAACCACCATGGTATCATTCTTATCCCCTCTCCTCCTCTCAACCATATCCAATTTGTCAACAGCAAACCCTATTGGTTCTACCTTCAAAAAGAACACATCAAACCTGCTCACTGGTGAAGCCACCAGAATTACAGTAGCAGCTTTCTAAGGGGTGTCCTTGTATTTTTGTCCTTGTCCCTACAGAGACTGGTCTTGACACAATAGCTAAAATCGTCTTGTAAATCATCCTTGTAAAATGTAAAGCAGATCATGGACTCCTCTGCTTAAATATCACCAGTGACCCTAAGAGCAGAGTCTGGAGTAAATTAAAAGCTAACAAATGAATGGGGGAACCAGCAGAGAAACAGCTGTACAGAGCACCTGGTTGGGTGAATTCTTATCAGGGAGAACTACAAGTTCTGAGATAAACTATGCCGTAAATCCCAAATATGTATGACAAATATGTGAGTTTTATATATATATATGTATATATATATATAACTTTTTAAAATTATGCACACTATACAGTAGGCAGTTAAAAATTATGATGGTTTTGGTCACATCAACATAGTCTAGGAAATTAAATAATATTTAAAATTAGCACTATTTGAGAGAAAATTAATCTGTAAAAATGTAGACATTTTAAAAGGTAATTTAAATTATTATTGTTTCCAGTTATCAATCTCCATAGAAAATACTTTCTTTCAATTGATTTTGGTTTAAAAAAGTGTTGAATGGGCTTCTCTGGTGGCGCAGTGGTTGCGCGTCCGCCTGCCGGTGCAGGGGAACCGGGTTCGCGCCCTGGTCTGGGAGGATCCCACGTGCCGCGGAGCGGCTGGGCCCGTGGGCCATGGCCGCTGGGCCTGCGCGTCCGGAGCCTGTGCTCTGCAACGGGAGAGGCCACAACAGAGGAAGGTCCGCATACCACAAAAAAAAAAAAAAAAAAAAAAAGTGTTGAGTGATATATATCATGAAATCACAGAAGTTCCGGTGTGGATTTACAGAATTATTTCACTAATACATTTAAGAAAATATGTAAAGTATACTATAAAAAACAAATTTTATTTAATACTTACTAGAACTTAGTATTACTCAATGTTAAAAGAATTAGTTAATGTCTAAAGCTGACACAAAGGTTAATATTCATTCTGTAGTTTTTCTTTCAAAAGTTTTAGCTTTTTCTAAAGGGCTACTTGTCATTTATCTATAATTTTTTTCACTGAATGGCATATTCCTTACTTAATACCGAGTCCCACAAAAAAAAAAAAATAAAAAATAAAAAAATAAAAAAATAAAACAACAACAAAAATTCCTTTAGATGGATCAGGGTTATGGTTCTAAGAATTAGAAAAACACTATAATTTTATTGTCATTTATCTATAATTTTTTTCCATTGAATGGCATATTCCTTACTTAATACAGAGTCCCCCACACACAAAAAAAACCAACAAAAAACCAAATAAAACAGCAACAAAAAATTCCTTTAGATGGATCAGGGTTATGGTTCTAAGAATTAGAAAAAAACAAATCATAATTTCTCTAAGTACCAATTTAGCAAACCTATAATTATTTGCAATAATTTTGAAAAATATATAATAAACAGTCGATAGTGAGTATTAGAGTCGTCCACCTGTGACTCCCCGTAAACATCCCTCTCCCTCTCAAACCTGCTCCTATCAGGGACTGGTCACAGCTCCGGGGGGCCATTTCATCAAGCCAAAATGCTTTTCATTTAATTTGATTACTCCACGTAAATAGCAAATTGACCCAGTATTCTCCACTCTTCTTGCTTTATCTTGCATTTCTTATGTCTTTCATTCCTTTTCACAAATATGACAACACCCCTTGCAACAGACTGAATGTATTTCCCGCTTCCAAAGTCTACCCTGTTGAATCCAGATCCCCCAGGTGATGATGTCAGGAGGTGGGGACTTTGGGAGGTGATCAGGTCATGAGGGTGGGGCGCCCATGAATGGAATTAGTGCCCTTATAAAGGAGACCCCAGAGAGCTCCTTTGTCCCTTCTTCTATGTGAGGACACAGTCTATGAACCAGGAAGAAAGCTCTCACCAGACATTCGTCAGACCTTTATGATCTTGGACTTCCCAGAACCCAGAACTGTGAGATGGTTATGTTGATTGTAAGCCACCTAGTCTATGGAATTTTTATTACAACAGCCCAACTGACTAAGATGTTCCCCACATTACTTTGGGATTCTTCTCCCCACCTGCCTCCTCTCTTAGCCATCTTAGGGTCAACTTCAACAGGTCCTTGGAGGGAACATGCATACAAACTCCTCAGCACATAATAATAATATTAGCTGTAACTGTATCATTGCTGCTAGTAGCCCACTGGCTGCACATGAGCCCACTTCCACACTGATTGTCAAATGCATTCTGTCCTTTCTTCGAAGGTTCTTTAGATTCCCAAATGTCCCATCCACTGTAAAACATTCAGATTCACTAATGTTGAAAGGGAAGTGAGTTTGTCAGAGCTACCTGGAAAAAAGACAGACACTGAGACTTCTGGTATATAAGCATGGCTGCCAGGGACAGATTTTTTTCTGTTTATTCCTAAATACTAAAAAATTAATATGAAAAAACTCCCCCCCACCCCTCTCTCCCTCAAAGTGCAATTTTCATACAAACATGGAGACATAACCTTCAGGGGAATAATATGCTTAAAGAGAGATACTTGAAAGTCACAGATGAAGAAATGAAGAAGCACATTGTAGAGAGAGGTTCCAAAAAGGGCAAGTCTAAGAAAGTGCCAGCAAAATGTATGCGCACACGTATATACAAGGGAGGGTCAGGGGCAATATATCTATACTTCAGTAATCTTGAAGGAACTTGGGTAAGTAGGGGGGTTGGTTACAGAACTTCCTTTGCTTCAGAAGAGAAGAGGCTGGGTAACCCCAAAAATTACACTGAGGAGCCATACTTGCAGGAAACAGTATCCATGAAAGAAATAAGAGTCTTCAGATTGTGAAAAACCATAAAACCTGGAAGATGGTCTGGCCATTCTAGATCTCACCCCATACCAGAAACCACTTGAGACTAGTAGGTCCATGGACATTCAACACCTTTTCATCCAATGATTAATAATAACGAGGATTGATAAAGTACTGATACAAAATAGTATGAAGAGAAGGGTGGGAAAGAGCAGTCAAGTTTATAAAATCGACTGAATTAAGGAAAGAAGTATATGACTGCTTCTTACATTATGAAAATTCCATAAATATGATTGTTAAAATTTATCCAAATATTCATAAATTGATATTTATTTAACATGATAAAAGAAATCTAGCTCACTTCTAAATCTAATCTTATGCTTAATAGTGAAATCTTAGAGGCATCACTCCTAAAAATAGGAACTGGACAAAGATTGCTAATATCTCCAATATCACTTAATATTTCACAGGAATTACTAGCCAAGCCAATTATAAATAAAATTTATAAACCATGAAAAAGAGGAGATAAACATGTGTCACTATTTGCTTACGATATGATTGCATACTGAAAGTCAAATAAAACCAATTGGAAAAAATGCTAATACAAAGTATGGAAAAATTTAATAAGATAACAGGAATTAAATTATTATAAAGGAATTATTAGCTTTCACATAAAAAACAACAAGCAGTTAGAAGATTTCATGGAAGAACAGCATCTATTTACTAAAGCAACAAAAACTTAAACTAGGAGGGGATAAATTTAACAAGAAATATACAAGACCAAATTTAAGAAAACTTTAAAACACTCCTGAAAGACACCAAGACATAAATGAATGAAGAGACCTATCTTTGGAAACAATACAACTTTGTAAAAGAATGAGATGTTCAATACATTGATATTTAAAATACTTTTGAGATTCGTTATGATAATAAAACAGTAGAGAGGAAATTTATACTATATTATCATTTATGGAAAAATGAGGGAGAGTAAGAATATTTAAAAAAAAAAAAAGGAGTTATGCTCAAAGAAGGTCTGATAGACGAACACAAAATAAATGCCATCAATTACCTGGGAGAGACATCTATGTAGTTTAAAAAGAGGAGGAGGGAAGTTTTAAAAAACACACATTTTAAAATTTTATATTTTGTATTCTGTGCATATTACCTCCATGACTAAACAAATAAATAAATGAATTTTAATAAGAAATGATGACATTCTGATCTCTCTCTCTGCCCCCCCCATGATTTTTCATTGTCCTAAAGTGTTCTTATTAGGCTCAGACATTTACTGCTTCATTTCTTCTGAAACTGGGCCTTTCATTCTCTTCAAATGTTTGTAAGTAAATTTGTCCTTAAAAGAAAAGTCTACTTTAACAACCAACTTCCTGAAAGATTTTCAAGAATTACTGAAACATTTCCAAGATATTATAGAACTCTGGGATGAGCATGCTTTTCGATGGGTAAGGTAAATAAAAACTTGGCTCCTTTTCCTATTTTATTCAAAGGCAAAATTTCCATTTATGTTGTACTCCCAGAGGAAAGTAATTTGATTTATAAATTTCAGTAAAAGCGAGGGAGTTTTAAATTACTTAAAGCATTCCCAGTATGCATTTGTGATTCTGAAAGATAAATTACTATTTCCCTTTGAGACCTTGAACTGTTGCCTTTCACTTTTGTAAATAAAATTTTACCTCATTAAAGTAGTATAAAGCATTGAGAAAGACACCCTATATACATCTCACATATATACATTCAACTCCAATTTGACTGATTTTACCAACTGTTGATAGCTACTAACACCTCCACTTTAAATTTTCCCTTCTATATTTTACCTGCAAAATAATAAGCCATTCTTATTGAATTTAAGTACTTACTTACAGATCATTAAACCTTTTAAAGAAAGGATTCCTGCGGTGAGCCTTCTTATAAAATGAAACACTTTTTAAAACGTTAAATACCATCTCTTAGTTTAAGGATGTGGATTTTTGTATTTTGTGTTCTCAAAGCCAGGTACCCACATATATATTTAAAAGGGAAAATTGATCCCTTGCTGTGCTTTAGTAATTAACATATGAATGGAACATAATATTTTTGGAAAATCTGAAGAGCTTTCACAAATATCATAGAAAGAAGACCTGTGGGATTATTTCTTCTCAAAACAAAATCTATCTCACTGGAATAATATGTGATACACTGTCCTAAAAAAAATAGGCGAAACAGGATTAAATAGAAAGTTAGGTGTTATTATTTCTCATTGAAAGTATCATATTAAAAGATTTTCTTGATTTTAGTATTTATAAACTAAAGTTTTTTTGAAAGATCATCTTGGCCAATATTTTGTGACTTACAATTCCAGTCAAAAATTAACAAGGGGCATTATGGCATGGCAGATAGAACACTTAACGCTAAACAGAAAACCAAGGTTCTAGTGTCATCCGTGGCACTAACACACCTAGTGACCTTGATCAAATGTCTGAATATCCATAAATCCATGAGTCACCATCTCTAAAACCTGCACTGCCTGCTTACCAGGAAGACTATTTTTATTTGAACTGAATTTACATGCAGAGCTAATCTCTGGGTTTACAGGCCCATCTATAAAATCACGATATAATAAACTCTCAAGATTCACATGAGGTTAAATGGGGAGCAGGATAAAGACTTCCAAAACTCACAAACACAAGTCAACACCAAAATTCTTGCAGCACAAATCTTATCAAAGTGTAGTGGTGAAATCTAGGTAATTTGTCCCATACGCGTGAACAGCTGAAGCACTGAGATGACGTTTTCCTTATCTCTGTATCTCCCTGCCTAGTGTCCTGTTTACATGTTGAATCAATCAATAAATAAATCTGATTTCATTGTTAACACAATAACAAGTTTGAGCGGTTTAATAGAAACATTCTAGTCTTAGTCTACTGCTTAGGGAAAGGCAGGAACATTAAAGGAATCAAGCATTGTCCAAAGAAAACAAATATTAATATGCCCCTGACTTGAGATTCACATAGGTTTTGAACCAATTTGAAATATATAATGAAATAAATGTTATTTTGAAGAAAAGAAGATAGTATATTTAATACGCATACAGATTTTAATTTCATCTAAAGCAAAGTTGCTAAATACAGTTGCTCCTCCCAGTGCTGTACACTTCTAGACTGAGTTAAAAATTAAAATGCAGGGAAGATGCATTTTGTACTACAGTCCACAGTCACTATACCCTCTTCCAACAGGACGTGTTAGTATTGCTGATTCTTCAGGATTATGTTCTGAGTGGGGTGGGATTTTTCAAACCACATCTAATACTGATAAATGTTTGTCCTCCTTCCTGAAAGAACCCTGGACTGCAGGGTGTACAAGCCCAAAGAGAATGTGAGTAATAATCTCCACGTCTCATTGCTATCTTCGAAGGAAAAAAACTTCTTAATTTGAATATGATGGATTGGCTTATTTTCAGAGAACGACAACAACAAAAAATCGATAGTCCTCAGTCAGGAAAATGACACGAATTTGAACTCAACTATTTGAATATTTCAGGAACACTTATTTTCTTCAACCTCTTAATCAACTCATAAAGACGACTAGCACAGCAGCACTTTAGAAATCTCAGAAAACGAAATATCCTTTGTTGAACACAAGGACCTGCTATTTTCTGCTCTGTATACCCAGCTGATCTCTTCAGATCTAAACTCAGTGGGGTTTCAGGTTAAGGGGCTAAAGGATCATTTCTCTTTACTCTTAGCATTACAAGAGAGATACAGCTGGGGAGTATCTAGCACAATACTGATCCCCTTTCAACAATGCGCAGAGGTCAGCTTTCTGTCTGGACACATATATATCCGACTCGTATCCGTAACACCATTAGAACCTATTTGAGTGCATTAGCGGAAATGGAATCTATTATATGGTCTCATGGGAAACCCACTAGAAAGTAATAGAGCATTATGTAGACAGCTACTTTTAAAAGACATTTCAGGCAATTTTCATGCCATGCCTTAACCTCATTCTCACTGGCGAACTGGGGCTAATCCAATTACAATATCTATGATACCCAGGATTGAGAGCCAGAGCTGGGATAGGTCCCCTTCCAAAGAGGGAGACTGGCGAAACTCATGAAAGCTTGTCACCATCTGAAAACATGAAGTTTAATATTGTGGAGTAGGCAAGTATTTGAAATACAACATATCCTGTCATTCAAGTCACAAAAAGAGATTACTTCACAAAATCTCCCTTTTGTATTTGTAGAATCTATGACCTTAAGGAATGGGACACATTTTATTTAGTCTAAAAATAAGTGCTTCATATTATAAATTTTATGAAAAAAGGGAAGAAAATGTAAAAGCAAATAACGATTGATTTAGTGGTTTGCTTAGCTAATGGCCAAATATCTGTGTCTGTTTTTGTGTCTTTTTGTAATTCTGATGAAAATACCCAACAAGTATATGTATTTAACAATCATCAAAAAATTAATTCTTATAAGAATCTACATGCTGAATGCAAAATATGCTTTAGAATAAAAAAAGAGAAAAGAAAGAAACACAGTATCTGCCTCTCTGCAAGGTGTTTTCCTTGCCTTTCCAGAACACGGGGAATGTTTCATGGGGAACGTGATTATTCCTGTTTATATGATATCTAAAGTAAAACTTTCAGTAATTGCCTAGGGAAGTATATTGAATCTCTTGTCAGAGAATTTGAGGGTCATTCTTTTTATACTATGTACTGTTGTGTCAGGTCTATTAAACAGGAATCAGTGAATCATTTTTGGAGCACTGAAGACGGTAAAAAAAAATCTGTTTGCACTTAAGTGAGACTCCACAATTTGGTGTTTTACTATAAGATCTCCTCTTGGGAAAAATAAAACAAAAGAAAACATGCATCCTTCAGAAACATTTTCATGATCTTTTGATAATTATCATTATCTCACAGCAAAATAGTTGACCTTGCAGTTAGAACAGGAATTTCAGGTTGAAATGTGAATACTGACATATAAGTCAGTTTTAAAATGTTTGTCCAAATTATGTGTTAGCATAGCTATCATCAAGATCAAGACAACAGCTGATTATGTGAAAAGCAGAAAATGTTCATTAAAAAGTATAAAAATGCATTTTATTTTTCTTATACCACATTAGGTATACTTTAGGTATACTTTAAAGTAAAATAGAGCTGGAATATATAAACACGAGATTCAAATATAATATTCATGTTACCTATAAGTAGTGGAGAGTCCATCTGCATAAAAAATAATACCATTTTGTCTGGGCTTAATATCTGTATATTTATACACAGATATGAAATTCTATTACAGAAGCTAGAACTGACATATCATGTGATATTATTTGGAAAAAATAAAAATAAATATAAGTTTCACACAAAGACACTATATTTTTAGTTAACATTATCGAACGCTATTGTAAAACAAGACATGGATAAAATTCATCAATAATCAGGTTCCATATTCTTAGAACATTTTAAAAGTTAAGACACGGTATATAGCCTTGCAGTATGAATCAGGTTTATATATTCAATTACATTTACATTACAAGCTGATAAAGGTTGCATATGTAACTTTGAAATTTGACAATAGTATACTTTTTTTGTTAAAACTCCAACTATAGTATAAATGGAAAACTAATTCTGCAGATTAAAACAGAATAAGATGATTACTACTGTAGAAATGATTAGAGTCTACAACTTAAGGCCATAAAATTTTGGATGAAAAACATGTTGTAAATATCTGCATTTGCTATATTAAAGATTAAAAAAAAAAGGAAATCTGTGGGTTTGGCTACTTGCAATTCTGACTTTTTTCAAACAATGTGTATCTGCAAAGTGCTCTTCACTTTGTAAAGCTAACATCACAAACGTAAAGAATGAAGGTAATCAAAGAATTAACATCAAAAGATTAATTTTAAGAATCATTACAAGTTGCTTAGTGTCATGAGTAAGTTTTCACTGCACAGTTCCATTAGTGACCAAGATTCATTTATTTAAGTTTCCTCTGTGCCATTTCTCCCTATTAGAATTGTCAGAATCAAGTTCTAGGAAGTCCCAGAAAAACTAATACTGATGATGATGGTGGTGATGATGCTTTTGCCTATGAAACTATGATATAAACTAAGTTACAGTATTTATTGTTGTTCTCCCTATTAAAAAAAAAAAGTAGATCAGAAAAAACATAGTCATGCGAGCTTGTAGGGGCATACTGTGCAAAGAGATTTCCATTTTATCTTTCTCCTTTTCAGTATGTTTCTAGAAATTGCTAATGAACCAAATACCTGACATTTCAGAAGCAACTTAATGTACTTCTGAGAGTTCCACTCCTCTAAAGAAACCTCCTGAAATGGACGCAGATGAGCCTTTCAAGTTTTGTATTCTCATAGAAATTCCAATCTTGCTTTTGGCATCTAAGAAAAATATCTCAATTTATCCAAAATAATACAGTAATAATTTGCCCTGTATTATTTAATATTTGAAAAAAAGCTAAGTTATCGTAAAGATTTTGCATTGCATTTTATTCTAGGTGGTTGATTGGGACTGAGTGTAATTTTAAAGATGTGCTAAGGGTGTTCCCAGTCCTCCCCCTATCCCCAACAGTCTTTTTTTTGGGTGGGGGGTACAGTTGTATTACAATGTTGTGTTAGTTTCCACTGTACAGGGAAGTGGAGTTCCCTGTGCTATACAGCAGGTTCTCATTAGTTACCTATTTTATACATATTAGTGTATATACGTCAATCCCAATCTCCCAGTTCATCCCACCACCCCATCCCTAGCAGTTTTTAGATTCTGGTTGTGGAACTGGGTACACATTCTGGGAGGGCTTTTTTTTAAACATACGCTAATAGACTAAAACAACGTGCGACATTCTTTTAATTTTTTTAAGTTATTTATTTTTGGCTGCGTTTGGTCTTAATTGCTGCGTGCTGGCTTCTCTAGTTCTGGCAAGCAGGGGTTACTCTTCGTTGTAGTGCGTGGGCTTCTCAATGCGGTGGCTTCTGTTGCTGCAGAGCACGGGCTCTAGGTGCACGGGCTTTAGTAGTTGTGGCACGTGGGCTCAGTAGTTGTGGCTCGCGGGCTGTAGAGCGCAGGCTCAGTAGTTGTGGCGCACGGGCTTGGCTGCTCTGTGGCATGTGGGATGTTCCCGGACCAGGGTTCAAACCTGTGTCCCCTGCATTGGCAGGTGGATTCTTAACCACTGTGCCACCAGGGAAGTCCCGACATTCTTTACTGAGAAGTAATAATGATTGTGAACTTTGACATCACAAACAAGTTGTAGGAGCTTCCTTGTAACAGATATTTTCGGCATGTGAACCTGTGATGCCAATAATGATTGAGTGTGAACTTTGACATCACAAACAAGTTGTAGGAGCTTCCTTGTAACAGATATTTTCGGCATGTGAACCTGTGATGCCTCACATCAGTACCAGTTCAAGGCACTGACAAACGATTCACGATACCCAGAATGCCTTCAGGATACACAGGAAGAAGCAAGATGAGAATGCATGGTAGACAGTCAGGATGTCATGTGGACTAGCCATTTTCCTCCACGTGGAGAAATACTGAAGGTTGTTCTGTAGGAAACCTGGAGGTTTTCGGCTGTAGCTTCACCACTCAGATTCAAGAAGAGCTCTTTTGTATTTCTGCTGCTTTTCCCCCCTTCTTTGATCCTTTGTAGAGAGAGACTAAGTGGGTAGTGTGTTCTTTAAAAAAAAAAAAAGCAGCTTTTCCTATTCCCCAAAGATGGTTATTAGGACCAAAAGCTTTCTCTTCTAACAACTAAAAATAGAGCACTCTGCCCCGTGGCTGGAGCACAAAGCTTGTTCTCAATCTCTAGGGCTTTGTGCTCCTTCAGCCCTCTTCACAGTCTTCACTTCCCTTTTCAAGCGAGACCCCAGTGGACGATACCTGAGTAAGAACCTAAATGATGCTGGCCCAGAGGGCAGGGTTATTTCTGTCTCTGACAGGTGAGACTTCTGGGGCTTCTCATCAACATCCACCTAAAACAGAAACTGGGACCTATTTCCAGGTGCTTCACCATCTTCTCTATTGCTCTGCTGTCATCACATTTCAGCTTTTCTAATTTGCTTCTTCCTCCTCCTTCTGGAACTTTCCCTTCAGCAAGAACTGGAGTATGAGCACATTTCCTTTCCTCAGTCCTGCTGTGTATTAAGAATCAAGACAACACAACGATTGATCTGGAGATGCCAATGAATGAGAGACCTTCCAATATTGTTGAGTTTCAAGCCATTAGTGGACATATAAAGACCTGGAACAAATCACTTTTTATGAGTTTCTGCTGGGAACAGTACAGATGTGTTTAGAAGAAATACTCTGAGGAGATAATTGAGATGGGAAATGAGACCCTATGAGGCATACTGGAATAACAACAGGAGGTTAATACAGGCAGACCTCAGCAACACTGCAGGTTTATTCCAGATCACCACAATAAACTGACTATTGCACTATGGCAAATCACACAGATTATTTTGGTTTCCCAGTGCATATACAATTATGTGCACACTATTCTGTAGTCTACTAAGTGTGCGATAGCATTATGTCTGAAATAAACAATGCATAGACCTTAATTAAAACATACATTATTGCTAAAAATGCTGATCTTTCAACAAGTCAATCTTTTTGCTGGTGGAGGGTCTTGTCTTGATGGTGACAGCTGCTGACTGATCAGAGCGGTGGTTGCTAAAGGCTGGGGTGACTATGACAATTTTTAAAAATAAGACGACAATAAAGTTTTCCCCATTGATTGACTCTTCCTTTCATGACTGATTTCCCTGTAGCCTGTAATGCTATCTGGTAGTGTTTTACCCACAGTAGAACTTCTTTCAAAATTGGAGTCAATCTTCTTAAACTCTGCCACTGCTTTATCAACCAAGTTTATGTATGTTCTAAATTCTTTGTTGTCATTTCAATAATCTTCACAGCATCTTCACCAGCCATAGTTTCCATCTCAAGAAACCACTTTCTTTGCTCATACATAAGAAGCAACTCCTCATTCATTCAAATTTTATTACGAGATTTCAGCAACTCAGTCCCATCTTCAGGCTCTACTTCTAATTCTAGTTCTCCTGCTATTTCCACCACATCTGTAGTGACTTCCTTCATGGAAGTCTTGAACCCTTCAAAGTCACCCATGGGGGTTGGAATCAACTTCTTCCAAACTCCTACTAATGTTGACATTTTGACCGCTTCCCATGAATCATGAATGTTCTTAATGGCATCTAGAATAGTGAATCCATTTCAGAAGGTTTTCAATATACTTTGCTCAGATCCATCAAAGGAATTTTTATCTATGGAAGCCATAGACTTAAATAATAAGATCTGAAAGTTAAAATTATTTCTTCATCCATGGACTCATAATGCATGTTGTGTTAGCAGTCATGACGACAACATTCATCTAATTGTACATCTCCATCAGAGCTCTTGGGTGACCAGTTGCATTGTCACTGGTCAGTAGTATTTTAAAAGGAATTTTTTTTTTTCTGATCAGTAGGTCTCAACAGTGGGCTTAAAATATCCAGTAAACCATGTTGTAAACAGATGTATTATGATGGCTTTGTTGTTTCATTTACAGAGCACAAGCAGAGTAGATTTAGCATAATTCTTAAGGGTCCTAGGATTTTTGAAATGGTAAATGAGCACTGGATTCAACTCTAGGTCGCCAGCTGCATTCGCCCCTAACAAGAGGGTCAGCCTCTCCTTTGCAGCCATGAAGTCAGGCATTGACTTCTCCTCTCTAGCTATGAAAGTCCTAGATGGCATCTTCTTCCAATAGAAGGCTGTTTTCATATACACTGAAAATCTGTTGTTTAGTGTAGCCACCTTCATTAACTATCTTAGCTAGATCTTCTGGATAACTTGCTACAGCTTCTACATCAACACTTGCTGCTTCACTTTGCACTTAACCAATTTAATGCAATGGCAAAAAAAGTTTTAATTTTGTCACCAACTGAATTAACAGCACATAGCGGAGAGCTGGCACATAGTAAGTGCTCAGTAAATACTTAGTAACTGAAAGAATGATTCAATTTTAAGCTTAGTTAGAGCAGCCCATGTCTTTACCCAGCTTGTTCCTTTTCACCATATAACAAATTCTGTCCCAACTCCAAGTCACAGTTCAAAGACACATCTATTTTAGAAAATCTTCACTAATTACTATTGCCTAGAAGAAGATACTTCCACACTGATGGTTTACCCAGTTCTATTTGTGAGAGTATTTAAATAGGTGCTCAGTTAAGATTTCCAAGTGTCTTCTGAACAAAAATAACTGGATGTTTGTTGGCTACAAAAAAATCAAACTACTTTAGTTCAAACCACCTGAAAGCAAAGAGCTGGCATTTATTGAGATTAAGAGAGGAAGAGGGGATAGCATGGCAGGTAGAACACAGGGATTTGGCTTTGAGCATGTCTCATTTGAGATAAGTACTAGACCTCCCTGACCTCCAAGTGGAGGTTCACATGGGCAGCTTGATCGCCAAGGGGGGGAAGATTATGGAGACAGACATTTAGAAGTTGTTGGTGTATAGACGGAACTAGGTGAACATCACCTGTGAAGACGATAGATAGAGAAGAGGTGAATACTCACAACTAAATCATTCCAGAAGGACATGGGCAAATTTGGATGGACAGAGCAGGAGATCCAGCACAGAAAACCAGGAGTGGTTAATGAGGTAGTACAAGAATCAAGGGTCTCAGAAGACAAATTTAAAAAATTATGAAAAGAAATAGGGAATTAAAACTCTATCAAATTATGTGAGAAGAAAGAAAATAAGAATAAAGAACCAATCATTATATTTGGAAATGTGACCATCAATGATCCACATCAAGGTGGTTTTCATGGAAATTCTGGAGATAGCACCCGATGAGAGTAGGTTGGAAAAAGAATGAAAGGAAAGAAAAAGAAGGGGAAAAGCAAGTATTGACAACTTCTAAGAGTATTATAGCAGAGGAGAGCAGGAAAATGGGCACCAGTTGAAGGGAGATCGTGGGACAAAGGAATTTTTTAAAGACGGAATAAAAATCACACAACATGATTTTACACTGTTTAGAATGATCCATTAGGCCAATTTTGATGATGCTAGAGAAACAGAAAAAAATCAGTTACCTTAATCCTTGAGTAGGTGAGAAAAGTTGGAATGTAAACTTTGCATTAAAACTTCTGTGTTATAAATTTTAACACAGAAGACAAACCAGTGATTTTAAAATATCAATGGCTTTTTAAAAGTTGTACTTACACACGTGCTTCCTACAAAATTGTAAAAGGGCTTCGTAAGTAACTTATACACAAAATGTATGTATAACAGCTAATGGGATTAAAAATTTCCCAAGCAATCCCAGTGAAAATGGAGATATTCTTAAGTACTAATCTTTTTCCCAAAGAAGTCTTAACATGATATCCACCTCATCATCTGAAACATAAGCAAGAGTTTTGATATTCAGTATTTTAATATGCTGCCTTTGAGCCATGTATTACAGGGTGAACACATGACAAACCAAGTGTAACATTCAGATTCTGAACCACATGCTTAAGAATACAGTTGCTGCCAGGCTCATGTTGTAACTACCCTCAGCATGACCAGAGAACAGAAGAAGTCAGATGTCTTTACCATCCCTTTAATTCTCCTCATTTCAAAGTATCTGAACGTACTTGGATAGATTCCCAGAACACTGAGAATGGCCACAGTGCAGAAGAAGAAAGGGATAACAAAAGAGAGACAGAAGAAGAAAATTTTCTTTGGAGGAAACTCAGAATAATTTTGAAGACATTTCATTAATCCGAAGACATGTTAGGTCCAGTAGAAATATTGAAGCTATAGAGAAAGGCCTTGGAACATAAAAACATATTCAAAAATAATTTATAAACTTGAGAATAAAAACTATTTGTTGGATGGGGCCATTCAAAGAATACTGGAATTAAGAACAAAGGAAGTGAGTGGGTGGGGCAATTGCTGATTTTCATAATTTCTGCCTAAAACTCCTTATCTAAAGAAGACAGAGCAGAGATGGAAAATGCATACCTTAACACCTTTCTGAGCTGACTTAGCTTTGATTTCAGGCATCTCTGAGTGAAGCAGGGCTAATGTCCCTACCTGTTGTGATGATCAGATTTCACCCATTTGGGAAAGCTCTGAAGTTTTATTTCTTGGTTTAAAGTTCTGGGCTCAGACTCTAATGGAAGAAGAATATGCAGGCTCTACAACCGTGGGACCCATGTGAGATCGTCACCTGCCATAACTGGTTCTTGTTCATTTAAGCTTTCAATTTGCTTTCATGAGAAAGCATTCTAAGTCTTAGGGTAGGGCAAAAGCCTCCAAAATATAGCTACAAATTAAATGCAATTTCTGCCTCAGCTTCGAAGTTATAATGAGTCCTTCTCGACTTGGTCTCCCCACAAGAAATGCCCAGGGCACCCTGCTCTTGTTGGGTTAGGGCCACCTTCAGGCTCCACTCTTTGGGACCAATATTCTTTCCTCTCACCACAGGACAGATTCAGGGATTGGAACAAGATGCATATACCCACATTCCCATACCTGTTGTACTTTGTATTTTTAATTTTTTTTTCCATAGCAAAGAGCATTTTCATCATTTCTAAAAATTACAAATTCAGCTTGCCTTTGAAAGGAGCAAATATCCATTACACCACATCATGACTCTCATCTGTTGATTCCTTTGTTTATTAATGCATTCAATACACTTTAATTGAATAATTTGATAATCATGAGGAAGAGTGAACAAAAACCAACCCACCCTTGCTCTCAAGAAGCTTAGCAGCTCCTGGAGGACTGCAGTTGAGAAGACAGGCCATCTGCAGTGATGGCTTCACTGCTATTGGGAAGTGAGACAAGCTTCTTCTGGGCGCTCTGTTTATTTGGGGGCGCGGCAAACTCTGTAGGGGTTTTTCTGATGATGTGAGGTGTTATACATCATCTTGTCACATGGGACTTCAGTACTGTATATTTTTCTAAACCTTTCTTCTAGTGTTAGGCTCTTAAAAGACCCCAAATAAAGATGTCAACAACAAGAACAACAACAGCAATATTAATAATAATACTAGCAACTCAGAAGAAGGTGAGAAGAAGAAGAAAAAGAAAATATGAGAAGAAAGAGAGGGAAACTTCACCGCATGCCAACAACATATCTGAAGCTTGACTTCTCTCCTGCAATCCTTACAACAATCCCACATTCTTATCTTCATTTTACACACGAGGAGTCTGAGGTTCAGAGATTTCTAATCACGTGCCCAGGACCCACTGGGCTAAAGCAGCAAGAAGTGGCAAAGACAGGGAATAATTCAAGATTTCTCAGACTCCATAGGCAGGATGCTTTCTGCTCGAGCAAACTGCCTCCAATACAATTGAGAGACTCCTTACTGGATTCTAGAAACCTTCATGCTAAATTAAAACACCTTAAGAGTTAACCTGTGACAATTTCTGGTGGTTTTCCCCAGATTCCCACTCAGGCCGTGGAGACACCAAGCCCTCTCTCTGCCTTCCAATGCACGACGGCACGTATTTATAAGCCCTTCTTTTTCAGGATCTATTCATGTTTGAATAACTTTGCCAAATTCAAGTCTTGAAAAGCTGCTGCATTTTATTTGTACTAATGAAAAGTGACCTGTCAAGACTGTCCAGCTTTCTGAGCACGCTGGGATGCAGGAGACGGTAAAGGAAGCCTCCGGGCATCGCAGTCGCATCTGGGCAATATCGCCTGGCTGTGCCCTTGTGCTTACCAAGCGGCTTCCCTTGTAGTTTATGTCATTTTTAGCCCTCAGCATGATAAAACTGAGCAGCCACTTAACAGCTCTAATTGTGTCCGAATCCTCCAGGATTCAGTAACTCCAGGCAGTGAATAGGCTTGGAACTTCCCTGCAGGCTAGTTGATGTCCACGCTCATTCATTTTGCAATGTTTACAGGGTCCCTAAAATATGCCACACCTGGGGACAGGTAGAGACCCGGGGGGTGGTGACAAGGATGGAGACCAGCACAGAGGGGAGAAGATGCATCTGTTCTCCAGCCTCTAGGTTTGCTCCCCTCCTCTTCCAATTCCCACTGTGTTTCTTTGAAAAATAAAATAAAGCATGCCCCCAAACAAACAAACAAAATAATTAGAAACAGACTGAGGCCGGTCTTTAAAGTGTAGATTTTAAGGAACCAGAAGAGAAGGCATTCATTCAGTCATTCTTTCTTTCCTTCATTCATTCATTGCCTACCAAGTAACAATGCTGGAAAAAGCAAAAAAGAATTCATCATTATATTCCAAGACGGAATCATCCAAAAAGGTTAACAAACCCTAGCGCTTAGAAAAACATAAACAGTTTGCAGAAGGCAAAATAAATGACTAGAGATCTCACCCTCAAAGCAAGCACAAATTAGCCATGCCTGTCACCTTAACTCTAATCAAAGCCTTACACCTAGCAGGTTATGGTAAATCCTTTCCTTCCCTTCAGACTAACCATTTTCTGGAGGGAAGGAAAGACAGATGAAGAAAGCTAGGGAGAAGGAGAGAGGAGGTTAATATCTATCAGATATCAACAAAGTAATCTACAGGATACCTACTAGAATCTGTCATGTTACTGGAACATTCAGACATTGGGAGGCAATGCTCTCAGTGGGTCTAGAAGATACACAGAGAATTTCCCACTTAAACAGGTGAAGCTATGTGGGTTAAGAGATTAAATAATTTACCTATGGCTTAACACAGCTCTTTCCAGTATTGCTATCCAATACTCCAGATTGCCTTTTTAAGGCAGTGGACACACATTTTGTTCACTGGCTATCTATTTTTCTTTTCTCCTATCCATGACTAAACGAAAGAAGGATGCAACAATCCATGACAAGAAACTATAAAAAAAAAAAGAGACAGAAACTGCTGTAATGTTTTTGCTACTATATCATAGAAAACTTTCTCAGATTACCATGCTCTCTGACCATTTCAGACATGTCTGTTTATTTCTGTTTCAGAAATGAGACCTGATCTCAGAGTGACTTGTGAAATTGATCTAGGTAGGTTTTTGAATTTTGGAGCAAAAACAGAAGGAGAGGTTTGGAAGAATTAGCACAAGGCTTTATGAAGCTGGTGTTTAGCTCCTGACACAGGTCCGGTAAATATGACCAATGTCAGGAACCCTTCTTCCAACACTATTCTGAGGAATGTTTTCACAGATTTGGAGAAGCTGAGATTTCAGGTTTTTTGGTCTGCATTAGTGGTCAATATCAATTTTTTTTAATTTATAAGAAAATTTCATTTTTCAATCCGTGTATCTTTAAGCTAGGTTAAAATACACATAAGTGCTTATATCGGGACTTCAAGATGTATTTACCTGAAGAGTCCCCCCGCATACTGAGAGGATGTGTTTTGCTTTTCTACCTTTCAGGGAATTTATTAAACCTTTTTTAAAAATGTAGTAAATTGGGAAGCACTAAGAAAAGCAAATTATTACTGATGGATGTGATTTTCACAGCCTAGCTTATTAAACAGAATTTTGCAACTTACTGTATCTTAATGCATGTAATTTTTCTTGTGCTTATTTTTAGGGAAGCTCTGAAAGGAAGAGATGAAAAGATAAGGTTGGATCCAGGTTTTCTGGCTGGAAAATTTTCCTTATGTGGTTAGAAACTTTACACTACTTTACTTCTATAAAATAAAAACTGTTAAAGATTTGGGAAGGTATTTGGAAGAGAAGTGTAAATAAAGGCTGGGTGTGAAAATATATTTTTAATCTAACAAAATACAATTATATTTTATGGAAACTCATCTTTTATGTATTGGTGACTTTAAAAAAAAAATATATATATATATATAATGATTCTCAGTTTTTGCGTATTTGAGATGAGTGGACCATCCCAGCAAAAGAGACAGGCATTGTTGTTAAGGGCAAAGAAAATACTAGTTGCTCATTTAATGAAATTCCCTAGTGCCATCCCCACCCTCATTTTTAAGACCTCTCTCAAGGACCTGGATGTTTCTAGTTCTGGCTCAAAAGGCTGACCTCTCCCTTCGTGAGTGATTATGAGTTTGTTGGTCTACACCAGTGAAGAGCAGCCCCAGCATTTCACTCTGCCTAGGAGGTCTGGCTTTAGAAACTACTTGTTATGCCCTGGGATTGTGTGGAAACTTCCATTTGGATGACTGTAAAATGGTGTTGGGGAGTGCTTGGGGTATTTGCAATCACATCAAAATTGATGGAGGACAAATTGGTCCAGAGTAACTAATTAAAATCTGGAAGAGAGCAGGAGGAAAGTTTCCACAGGGATGAGCAAAAGGAGTTTTGGAGCTAGTCTGCACGCCCTCAGCACACCTGAGAGGCGAAGGCTGCTCTCCAGTGTGAGGGGACCCCCCCCACTTTCCTTTCAGAACGCTTATTGCTGCCACTAAGTGACAGAGGACCCTTCAGACATCATAGCGCTGAAAAATGTAAAGGTCTAACAATCTCATCCACCTGACTTTTTAAATTGCTTCTCAAATGCCAGCCACCGAGCTACCAAACCAGGATGCAGGCCTAGAGTCTGTGTTGCCAGGGCAATTGTCTTTCCACAGTCAGCCTATCAGCCCCCAATAAACTCCTCTCTGCCGTTATCAGGCAGACCTGATAGGTAGGTTATCTTTGATAATGTCAAACTTTCTGCAGCGTTTTAACCCAACTTAGATTAAGGGTCAGGATAATGTTCTCTCTCTCTTTAAAAAAAAAAAAGTCTCTTTTCACAGATGTAGAAAACAAACTCATGGTTACCAAAGGTGAAAGGTCGGGGGCGGGATAAATCAGGAGTTTGGGATTAAAATATACACATTACTTTATATAAAGTAGATAACCAACAAGGACCTACTGTACAGCACAGGGAACTACACTCACTATCTTGTAGTAACCTATAATGGAAAAGAATCTAAAAAGAATATATATGTGTGTGTGTATATATATATTTACATATACATCTATAACTGAATCACTCTGCTGTACACCTGAAAGTAACGTGACATTGTAAATCAACTATATTCTGAAAAAATTTTAAAAAACAAAAATAAATTTAAAAAAACCCCCCAAATTAAATAAAATATGTTTCTTCCCTAGGACCCCACATACTGCCAAGAAAAGAGGTGAAAGAGTCTTAACCAAGTCTAATACTAATGGCAATGATGACAATGACAAGATGGACAGCAGCAAACAGGCACTGTGGCCCACCCTGTGCCAGGCACCGGATCAAAAACCTCCCAGGCTTCCTCTAGCTTTCACCCCCATAAGGTCCCCTGGAGACAGGCACTGCTGGTCTCCCCATTCTGTAGCAGAGGATTGCACGTTCAGAATTATTCGTCCAAGGTCACTTAGCTCCTAAGTGGTGCCAGAATTAGAACCCAGGTCTTTCTGATTCCAGGGCTCACCCTTTGCACACTGTACACTTCTGCTTTATTCAGTATTTAATGATGAGCAGGTAATAAATAGCCACATGTTCAGACATAAAACCGTTATCTCGCTTAACGTGAATGGATTTCATAACTTGATTTTCTAATATTACAGAGCGGCTGCAGGCAGTCAGGTTATCTTTAGACATTTTTCTTACCCCACGTCAGCTTTCTTGGAGATGCTAATTTTCGTTGGCAAGCTTTGCTTCTTACGATCCGTGAAGAGTTTCTCTAGTGTAGGAACTTATTCTGTTGGCCTGAACTTTCAGTTCCTGACCACATCCTGAGATCTCTGTGCTGATGGGACTAAACAATATCAAATTTTAAAAGGCTGTTAAAAAAAAAAAAGAAAGAAAAGAGAAAGAAAACATTTCACTCTTTTTTTTTTTCTTTAGGTCCGAGCCTACTATGATTTGCATCCAGGAAGACACAGATGATTTTTCTTAGTGATATTCAGATAATAAAGAGATCACAATGATCACAGTGACCCAGAAAAGCTTTTAGGATAAGTAGAGCACTGATTTAGAAATTGTGGACGGAATCTGCCCGAACAGAGAGAACGGGCAGGTCCCTCTGATGGGAAAAGATGAGAAAACTTAAGAAGTCAGAAGTCAGACCTTCACATCAGAGAATCGGCCACAGGAGCTGCAGGAAGACGGGAAGGGTGAACAGTCGGTTAGAAGCCTCAGAACGTAGGTTTGTGAACATTGTACTGTGCCTATAGTTAGACCTAATTCTCAAGGGAAATAATTAGTGAAGTCGAGGAGATAAATTGCATGACCAAAGGAGAATTTTAGGGGAAAAAAGTGCCCAGCTTCAAGAGTAGAGTGCCAACTCTAGAAGCTGGCTCTATGTGTATATCTCAGCTCTTACATTTTTATCCGTGAGCGTTGGGAAAGTTCCTTAACTTCTCTGCCTCAGTCTGTTCCTGTGTGGACAGTCTGTTGGTTTCTCTGCTCTGTAGATGAGGATTTCAAGTTCAGAGTTATTTGTCCAAGGTCACAGAGCTCCTAAGGGGTCGTGCCAGGACAGAAACTAGGCGCTCCTCCAGACATAACAGATGCTTCCTGCAGAGCTGGTCCATCAGTGCTCAGTAGACATTGCCTGTGATTTCCACGGTCCTGGTAACCAATCCAGTCCTGAGTCTTAGAAGACCACCCCGTTTCTCCATTCTCTCATGGCTGCCCTATCTATCCTGATTTTCACATTTAACATACAGCATCGGGCCAGGAAGGCAACTGATTATTTCCCTTACGAACGCTGAGTGCTTTGCCAGCCTGGACCCATCTTCATCTTCCTTGTCACGCTGGCTCTAGACTTGACACATTGAGAGTGCTTTATATATATTTGATAAACAGATAATTTCGCAGAAAAGGAAGAAAGACAAAGAGACCAGTTGGAAGGAATACATGAATACATTGGTTAATTAGACTGCTGAAGGATCTAAGGAATAATATAAGGACTTGAACGAACTCAGCATGGGAAGAAGTCGAAACACGTCTCTTTTAGAAATTACCAGTCGTGATGGGCTGCGTGTGGTAGATACATAGGGGGGGATCAGATATTTCTCCCCCCCACCAAAAAAAGATGTTAATCCTGTATGACTAGGAAATTGACAGTAAAACTGTTTTTAGGAAAAGGTGAGAAATTAAATTTCAACATTTTGATTTTGAATTGACAGCCTGACAGTGAAGTGATCTAATGAGAGCATATACTTTCTCAGTCATGTGATCTGGGGAAGGAAAGAGGGCACAGAAGTTAATAATGGTAATGAGAGAACTCAGGTCACATACCAACTTGAGGTATATTCTTTAGGAAAACAGTGAAGTTACACAAAGCTTTGCATGCCACGGTCTCAAGCACAGACTTAAGAAAATGTCAGGGAAGTTTACATCTTGTTGTTTGACTTTGAAGAGTCCATTTTTGTCAACAAAAATGCTTCCCTGCAAACCAAAAATATACTTGTAAATATAGTTACAGTTTTTCTAAAATATCCTTTTTTGATTGTCATTTTTGGAGAAGGTGAACAATTGAAGGGATTACATGAAACTTTTAAGTACTGATGTTATTATATAACTCAATTTACTTTATCATAATGATTAATGCTATGTATTTCTAAATATAAATTTAAGATCGTTACAATAAATATATAAGATGCATGTTCCTGTTGAGGTTCAGCTACATGTTAGGATTTACAATTGGAGAAACGTGCTGTTTTCTTGAGTATTTGGGAACCACATGTAATATGTTTATTCAGACAATAATCATCACACTTAGAACTGTGTGTGTGCTTTGAAGGATGCTGCCCAAGGGTTTGACACGTTTGAATGATACATTATGCAGAAATAATGTTGAGTCTTCCAAGTGAAACCAAGTTAAAAGTTAAAGGAATGCAGCGTTCATAACTGACATACTGTTTTTTTCTAAACACATACACGTGCACACACATGCATGGGCGCATGTGTGTACTTCTTGCTATGTCTCATTTAGATTCCTTGTATCTGTTTAATACTTACGTCTAATATATTAATTCTATGTCCTTGAGACTCTCACATTCAGGTTTATAATTATTAAAAAAGCAAATTTCACTCCAACCTCCTGCAGAATGTCAAAGCATAGACATAGATGAAAGGACCAGATATTTAATGCGGCCATGTTACTCTCATGGAAACTTCACGAATGTGCAGCCTCGGTCAGATCCCCTATTTAGTGCCTCTATAACTGATACATCCTCACTCTCTAGAAGGTAAACAGAGATAAGGGCTTGTGAATACGACCCAGTTGAGATGTAAAAAAATAAAATGATGGATGAAATAAACAACAGAATTCTTCTGCACTGTGACTCAGTTCCAGTAACTTACAAAAAAATCAAAATCATTCCTGGAAGATTTTTGAGCCCTAAAGGCAAATAGGGCTCCTTTGGACCGATTATCTAAGAGCTCCGTGATCATCACATCACAGCATCAGGAGTGTGGAAGTCACAGGGGAGCAGTCAGCCGGCAGAGGGTCAAGGTGTGTCTGGCATCACACGAAGGCTGGCATGTCTCCCCGATATCCTTGCTTTACTTCCTGCAGTGACCTGCTTTGTGGTCTCTCTGTTTCTGACGCCAACACATCAACCCTACTCTTCCCAGAGGGGTCTTTCTGAAACTCAGCACCAAGCAGGTGTTCCCCTGCCCTCCATTCTTCAGAAGGTCCCTGCAGCACCTCAAGTTCGGACTCGAGACCATGGCAATGTGTGACCTGTCAGCCTCCTTCCCAGGCACCTCCTTTCCACCCCTAGAAGTGGGATCCCCATCTTCCAGAACGTTCTCTGAACACCCTCAGCAGAATCTGATGGCCTTTCTGTTCCTGCGGCACCAGAACAATTCTCATGCTGTAGTTGTGAAACTCCAGTGTCACCATCCTGAAGAGGATACGTTATCGTGTTGCTTTCACCCCAGGGATTAGGGAACTCTTAAATGCTTTAAAAAAAACCTGCGTTTTTGAAGCGTTTTATTACAGGGTCATACAATTTGCCATAACTAATACAGAGGGGAAATCATTTTAGTAAGTACTCAGCAGCATTTAAAAAAAAATATAAACTAGATTAAAGTAAACTAGAATAAAACAAGGTTGAAAATATCCAAGTCCGTGTCACATATCAATGGCAAGTATTACTTTGTGAGGCTTTTGTGTGTGTGTGTGTGTGTGTGTGTGTGTGTGTGTGTGTGTGTGTGTGAGAGAGAGAGAGAGAGAGAGAGAGAGAGACAGAGAGAGGGTTATGCCAGTTTAGGGGGATATATTATAATTACATATCATAATGTATATGTAATATATGTCATATGTATGTATATATGCATATGGCTATCCATTTTTAAAATTACTAATCTAAATATACAGCAATAACTTTTCTAGTGACTTTACAAAAAATAGGTATAAAACTCATTATTTAGAGTAATGGAATTAATCAGAACATATTACACATTTCAAGAAAAGCAGACAAATTCTAAAAACATGACAAAGTCCTGAAAAAATATATTTTTAGTTAAGTAACTGCCTGACATGCCTTTCAATTATATTTCCCTCCTTCTTGTCTGCATATTCTTTCATCATTTTTTTTGTGGAAAAATAGATCACCTCGTCTTTCCTCCCTACCATAGTAAATTAAATTAAAAATATAATTGTTAATAGAAAGTTTTGTCTAGCTGCAAAACTAGTTATTGTTAATGTCATATACTCTTTTTTGTTTGTTTGGTTTTTTTTTTTTTTTTTTTTTTGTGGTACGCGGGCCTCTCCCTGCCGTGGCCTCTCCCGTTGCGGAGCACAGGCTCCGGACGCGCAGGCTCAGCGGCCACGGCTCACGGGCCCAGCCGCTCCGCGGCACGTGGGATCCTCCCGGACCGGGGCACGAACCCGCGTCCCCTGCATCGGCAGGCGGACTCTTAACCACTGCGCCACCAGGGAAGCCCAATGTCATATACTCTTTGTATTGTCAAATTTGGAAGGATTTCTAACAGGTTATTTTCGTGCATGATTAGTAGGTCTTTAGGGTTTTTCAAACTTTGCTGTGGAATGATTAATGATAAATAGTCTTTGAATTGACACTTATTAATCACATTTCGGCTGATGTCTCGATTGTGGTGGTGTATTTTAGGTCTTACGTTATTATTATTGATGTGATTATGTTTAGTTAAATCAGCAAGGAGTGTAAATCTTTTTTCAAATATGTAATTGATACCTCTTCATTAATTTGTTTACCAAACAATACAAAGCCCACTAATTACTACCATTCAAAATGTATCTCTTTATCTTAAGAAGTAACTGATTTTGTAGGATTTAACATTTTTGTTATTATTCGCTTCGCTTTGCCAAAATAATTTCCACTGATTTCAACACTAATCTTCATAATGCTTGATTATATCTGACCTTTCTGTTATTTAATAAATATATTTGGGGCTTCCCTGGTGGCGCAGTGGTTGGGAGTCCGCCTGCCGATGCAGGGGACGCGGGTTCGTGCCCCGGTCCGGGAGGATCCCACGTGCCAGGGGGCGGCTGGGCCCGTGAG
>NC_041233.1:112801881-112848187 GCF_002837175.3 Physeter macrocephalus
ATATATATATATATATATATATATATATTTAATTTTAAAGATGAGAAAAGTGGAACCTCTCTTAATCACCCATAACAAGAAATTTCTTATTTCTTTTAGTGAAATGTGCTAAATCTTTTTCTCCGACTGAAGATCAAATGACGTATCTGAGTTTTGTCACATGCACCATTATTCATATAGGAGAGTTATCACATATGCCATCATAAACAAACAGGAAAAGAAAAGTCATGTTCCATGTCAGCATACACGATGCATAAACAAGTCCATTTCTGACAGCTTGGGTAGGTGTCAACGAGAATTTCGCCCTCCACTTTATCATTTTGCAAGTCTTATGATTGTAACCATTTCCCACGGACTAGATTCTGGCCCCATATACATCAGTCCTTATTTTTGTCTCCACTCACACACTGCAGGTGCTGGGTCTCAGGGGACCTATTCACACTGTGATACAATCTCGGGCTCTGTTTATTCATCTTACAGCATCGAGTACCAGCATTCCTAGAAGCCACTTCCAAACAGGACATCTAACAGAATCTTAATTATGCACGATCTACCTGGGGACCCCATAAATATTTCTCATTGAAGACAAGCTAATATACCTCTAGCTGAACTTCTCCTTAGCAGTGTCCTCAAAATGCCCTTGGCCTCTCACCATGAGGTTAATGGTGGTGGAGAAGTCAAACTGGAAAGAGACGGTGGTCTTAACCACTTGCACTTTTAATATCTTAATAGCTCACGTTTTACAAGAATATATGACCAGGTGAACACATTAGAAATGGGGTAACGAAAATGAGGGGCCTGAAATTTGAGGGTAAATCCACCTCTGAGAAGACTAACCATATATTTCAGCCACTGGAACCAAAGGGCACATCTCGAGTTCAAGTTCAGGACTTGGTGAATTGTGGAAAGCCTTCATCGACATCAATTCCACTTTCTGGCATATTTACAGTAAAATATTACAAACTGTTTCAAATTTTCAGAAATGGAAAATTAACTTTATTTTTTTTAGATTGTTAGAAAATTATGTATCAACTATGTAATTGTTCCTTATTCAAATTCAAGGAAGGAACTTAATTGGTTTTCTTAGAATTACATGTCTTATCCCATTTAATTGTTCTTAAATATTTTAATGAGAAAAAATTAATTTTATCTG
This sequence comes from Physeter macrocephalus, assembly GCF_002837175.3. Classification (NCBI taxonomy): domain Eukaryota; kingdom Metazoa; phylum Chordata; class Mammalia; order Artiodactyla; family Physeteridae; genus Physeter; species Physeter macrocephalus. The sequence goes on from NC_041233.1 coordinate 112,803,035, forward strand.
TCAAAACGAAAGAAATCACTCGATAATTGAATTTCTGGTCTTTGGATTATACTACATATCCTAAAGTACAGCGTGCTGATTTATTTTATGTGAGTGAAAATCTCAGTGGAATTTAGCCTTGAACGACACAATCTGTTGTATTACTGAAATATAAGCGTAGTCTACTCTAGAATTAACTTTGTTTTGAAAATAGTCTGAACAGTATATTGTTTTAGTATCTGTTGGTACTTCAGACCTATTTTATCGTCTCCCCCCTTTTTCAGATTTAATAATCAACCAAGCAACATACATTATACTTAACTATGAAAGATAAATGTGCTTTTCCTATCTGCTAATCTCTTCCTGTCTCCTGTCCTGTCAGCCATACCAGTCATTGCTCTTCTGCAAAGTCAGACAACCCCTTTGAATAGCCTCTTTATTACCCCTATTACATAAACACCAACATGTGTGCTTGGGCTTCTGTAAGATATAATGCCTTAAGGTATTTCTATGAGATTCAGAGAATCACAATATCGTGTATAGTAATTTCATTGGTGGAAGAACCAATTTTCAACGAAAACATATATACTTCACTGACTCTGGGCCATGCCAGGATGAGGGTTCTTTCACAGAAGGAGAAAGAAGGGATTACGAATGTGCTTAGAAGGAGATATCTGAATCCCAACCCGCCCCCCGCCCCCTTCCACCCCACCCGCCGCCGATTTTTTTTTTTTTTTTTTTTTTTTTTCCGTAAGCGGGCCTCTCACTGCTGTGGCCTCTCGCGTTGCGGAGCACAGGCTCCGGACGCACAGGCTCTCAGCGGCCACGGCCCGGGGCACGAACCCGCGTCCCCTGCGTCGGCAGGCGGACTCTCAACCACTGCGCCACCAGGGAAGCCCCGCCGATTTTTTTTAGGTTAAGGCAATAGGCTCAAGTTCACATGAAGAATAAGGATTTCTACAGTTCAGTTTACACCCGTGCCCTCAAAGAAAAAATAACTCAATAACAAACCACTTTACAAGCACAAGATGGGAAAGATCTGCCTTCAACCTAAGTTGGCAAAAGAGGTAGGGTTTTTAATTAAAAAACAAAACAAAACTAAAGTCAATACGAGCTAATGTTGGGATGCAGCTATCAGAAAAAGCTGTTTTCATCCAAGGCGTTATTGGAGAAACAGGATTAGAGTGGAGAATTAGCAGCCTCACCGTGCCATGGGTAGCTTATTCTATTTTTGAAGCACGGAGTGCAGCCCTGAGACGTGGACACTGTGGAAAGAGTCCAGAGGAAGGCAGGATGATGAATGACTGAGATATACTTTCTGTCTCCGAATATGTGCAAGGTTATTATGGGAAAAAGATATTTGGACTGTTTATTTTTTCCATTAGGATCTCAGACAGCAGAACACACACCAAACAGTGGAAGGTAGGGGAGATATATCTGCGGTGAATATGAAGAGCTCTCCACCTGTTCAAAGAGAGATCAAGAATCTAGTCAAGAATTACACTTCTCCTCTTAGGTGTGTGTTCAAGGCACAGGTGTAGGGCCCTGTGCCGGGGGCTTGCGGAGGGCGCATTGCACTAAAGGAGATTGAAATACCTTCCCACCTGCAGAAATCAGGTTTTTTCTTGTTTGTTTCAGATAGCTAAAGCGCCTCACTTTAAACATAAAATCTTGAAACAAACTTAATAAAAGTCTTAATATGTATTAAGCAAATTCCCATTTATTATTTCTTAGAACTAAAACATGGAGCATAACAGAAAATAATTTAATAGAACCCAGTAGCCTATTACGTAGCTTAAACAATGTTGTCATCAATGCTTATGGTTCAAGGAATAAAACCATGACGTTCCTCCAAGTCCAGCCTACTGTCTCCTCCTTTTCCCAGAGATGCCTCACTATCCCGGTGTGTATGGTTCTTCTTCTGATGCACTAGACACTTATGTAATCGTCAGAAGGCAACTCTTAATAGAAGGCACTAGTGATTAGTGACACACAAGTCACTAATCTTCCATTAACGAGGCTGAGAGGTAAGCATCATTGTTGAATTTCATCAAACCCTTCTATCATAATGAATAGCATTACTGCAATTCAAAAGTGTGGAGTTTCTCTCTCAGACTGTACTATTTCTATGCTATTCTATTTTGACATGTTGTAAACAAATGATCATTTATGCCACAAAACTACTTAAGTAATTAATTACCAGGAGATAAAAGCGATTTGTTATTCTTAAATGAGAACATGTCGAAAATGTATACAATATTTTGTATCTATCATAAAGATACACAAAATACCTGTCAGACGAGTTTGTAAGTATGATCAGACAAGAATGATTACATACCTTGAATAACGATAAGATATGCATTTAAAGTTTTAGATCTTAGCATTTGTCTCAGGGACTGGATTGTAAGGCCTTCAAGGAACAGCATGATAAGAACGTGTACTAAGTTTTTTAGGGAAGTTAGATCCATTTAGTAAATCACATCTTCTATGTCTTTGCTAGTCCGTGGGATCTCACATCTTCTGCGTCAGTTGGAAACTGGTTAGAAATCTGGAATCTCGGGTCCCCCCAGACCTACAGGATCTGCTTCTTAACAATCCTCGGTGATCCACGTACACATCAAGTTTTGAAAAGCACAGCTCTGTGTTACCACTTGTATTGTAATGAATGTAAGGCTGTGCGACAGTCCAAATGTTTGTGTCCCCCCTAAAATTCGTATGTTAAAACCTAAGCCCCGATGTCATGCTGTCACGAGGTGGGGTCTTTAGGAGGTGATGAGGTCATGAGAGTGGAGTCGTCGTGAATGGGATTAGTGCCCTGATGAAAGAGAACCCCCTTCACCCTGTGAGGACACGGGGAGATGACAGTGTCTGTGAACCAGAAAGTGAGCTCTCACTACACATCTAATCTGTAGGTGCCTTGATCCTGGACTTCCCAGCCTCCAGAACTGTGAGGAATAAATGTCTGCTGTTCATAAGCCAGTCTATCATTCTTCTTATGATTAAGATGAGAAGTATTTAGATAACCAACTAGGGCCTACTGTATAGAACAGGGAACTATATCTTGTAATAACCTAGAATGAAAAAGAATCTGAAAAAAGAATATGTATATATATATATATATATATATGTATAACTCAATCACTTTGCTGTACACCTGAACCGAACACATCGTAAATCAACTACACTTCAATTAAAAAAAAAAAAACCCCAAAAATACTAGTCTAAAAAAAAGATTAGATGTATTTAGTATTTACCTTTAGTCATATATATAAATATTATTCAGAGAGAAAATCTACAGTATGTTTTGCATATATATAACGTTTTGTTTTTACTTAGCTGTTATTTGCAAGTTGAAATTCTTATGTTAATGCTGCTACTATAGTAAGAATCAAAGTAAAAAAATTATAATATTTAAATGAAATGTGCCTTAGTGCTGATAATCAGGTTACTTTTAGCAAAATTTAAACTGAGAAATGGCATGTGGCAGAAAGGAAAACACTTGTATGATCCAGTAAATAGCATCTCACAAATGCCAAATTATGTAAATTGTAGAAAATGTTCCTGTAGGACATTTTGATATAGCAAATTTCAATTATTCTAATTTAATTGTCTTGATTTTTATAAAGGGATACATGTCTATTGGAACTGCATAAACAGATTTTCAGTAAATCTGAAAATACATGATAAAATTTAAAATTGTGCTAGAAACTGCATTCTCTAGAACTACAGGAGAAAGACAGACTCATTTTATCAAGTGCAAGCCTCCCCATGTTTGGAGATATACACCTATTTCCTGAGTGTTTTTGTTCCATCTTTTATTACATTAATTATTACATTAACAGAAACTTTTGATTTAGTATATGCTATCTCTAAAGGCTGCAGGTAGCATTACTATCTGAGAGTAAACATACCAAAAAATAATAATAATCAAACTCATAAGAGAGACCACATTCTTGTAGAAGTAACATACTTTAAAATGTATGTGCTGACCAAGACCCAAATTCCAGTAAAAAAAAAAAACAATCTTTATGTCAATATATTTCTATTGCAATGCTGATGACTAAATGGACAAGAAACAAAAGCAAACAAAAATAAGTCCACAGAGATGGAAATTATCATCATGAAACAAAGCAAGATTGTGTGTGTGCGTCTCAAGAATGGCCTGGTAGAGAGTACTTCTAACTGACCCATTCAGGATGGAATTATCAGGAACTCATGACCCACCTGCCAGACTCAATTATGACTAACTACAGAGATTAACTGATCATTAGGCCATTCCCAGGGATAGTCCTAAGTTGGCAGAATTTTATACATTGTCATACCAATTTATACATTAATCATTTGTGAGTTTAGTTAATATGAGTTGAAACTTCCCCTGCCCTAACCACCTCTCGATATATGAATGGCCCTTTTTCTGGACTCTTTTTGGCACAGACCTTGAAAAGTCACATACTGCACATCGATGGAACGTAGTGGAGGGTCTTTGATGCCTCAAGTAACCACTTTATGGCAAAGAAAAAGCTGCAGGGCCACAAACCTCTCTGTCCACCCCGACCCGTGCTCTATCTATGCAAACACTCCGTTTGCTTCTCCCTACAAGCTAGTCAGCGGTTCATCAATCACAGCCTTTCCCCTCCTTCCACGCCCTCAGACCGATTCCACAGACAGGTGTGCTGGGAAGCACAGGCTTTGAAGCAAGGCACTGGGCTCTCCACCCGCTAGGCTGGAACTCGCAAGCCTCGTTTTTCTCCTGGGGCTTCCATGGTGATTCAACGAAATAGCTACGAGTCTCAGCAAGTCAACGCCCCATGTGGGGAAGACCCTCAAGGAAGGCGGTTTCCTTGGTTTCCGTGCCTTTCAGCTCCAGGCTGAGGGTCACCCCGAGGGTGCTGTGATGCACCCAGGGAGGCTCCACTCAGAGAGCACGTCCCAAGGGCTGGGCGCTCGCCTCTCTACTGCAATGTTCCTTCTTCCGTTTCATCTCCTTACTCTTCCCTCTTTGCTTTGCTACAAATAACTTACTCCCACTTAGAATTTACTACCGTTTCATAGAACAGACGGTCCCGACTTATGATGGTTCAGCTTAAGGGCTCTTCCGCTTTACGCTGGTGTGAAAGCAAAACACATTCCGCAGGAACCATACTTCGTGTTCTGAACTGTGATCTTTTCCCGGGCTAGTGATGGTGGGTGGCCGCAGCCGCAGCTCCCACTCGGCCCAGAGATCACCAGGCGAACAACCAACGCGCTCACGACCACTCCGGACCCAGACAACCGTGTGGCTTTCCGCGTTCACGACACTAGGTCAGCTAATGAATATATAAAGCAGGCTTTGTGTTGGATGATTTGGCCCAGCTGTAGGCTGATGTGAGTCCTAGGCACGTTGGTGGAGCCTGGGCTGAGCCGTGGGCAGGGTAGGTGCATTAAATGCATCTTGGACTTAAAGGTATTTTCAATTTACTCTGGGTTTATCAGGACGTAACCCCATCACAAGCCGAGGAAGGTCTGTATTTCAGGTTGTTCCTCAAACAAGGTAGTTCAGTTCTAAACTACACCAAGCGCAGCTTCTCAATTCCGTGCCTCTTCTATGACAGAAAAATGCTCTTTATGAGGGAGGGGCTGTATTGCCTCTGTATAGATCTTCTTTGGGATAATACTATATAAATTTACTACCTATATTCAGAGTATCTGGCTCAGTGATTCATAGTATAAATAAACCACTACTATTAACACCCATCGTGGACAGTAGCAAAAACGTACCACTTTGGACCTGAGCACTTCTGACAATATTATTATTCTCAGTTTTTAACCCAAATATCTGACAGTGTCAGACATTATTTCATGTAATACTTTTCTCAGTCGCGTTTTAATAATAATCGTTATGCTAATGCATGTATGAATATGGATTCTTGTTCACCAAAATCTTGTAGAATTTCTTCATTAATTAACTATCATGAATTAAAAACAGAGTAGAACACATCTTTCAGAAAATCTATTTTCTTAATATTCTTACACATTAAAGCTGAACCAATTTATTGAATATAATCTTAACGGTTCAGCATATATAATTCAAATGTAAACGGGAAAAAAAAACACCAAACTGTCCTCAACCATTTCAAACCAGACATTTTTAAAGTCACATGGTAATTTTGAACATCAGCCCTCCATAATTAACTATTATTAAATTGAACTAATACATCAATAACTTTCTTTGTTATGCAAACAGAACTTATTTTTTTGGTAAATAAAATCTTGAGAAAGGCATAAGAACTCCACACCGAACGTTAACTCGAAGTCATACTTTTAAAATCAGATTTATCTATGTCGGTAACTTCTAACCAATGAAGCTTTAATTTCATATGCATACAAATGTAATAGATATTTACTTTTCCTATAGCAATTTTTGCCTCCTAGACAGAATATCTCTTTATTATTATTATTATTATTATTTTGGTCTGGGAAGAAAAACAAAGGCGTCTTCTTTAATAACCCTATTGTAGCCTAATGGAATTTATTCTGTTTTTATTTATTTAAAGGTAGAAATGCAATTTTGTTCAAAATGAATTAGCAGGATGTAAGCTTTAATAGATACTAAATATGAACATATAGCTCTCCTAGTGTAAATATTTGTAGTTTTGCTTGAAATCTATTAGATACTATTTATTGTCATGGCTTCTTTGATTATCTTCACATTAAGGGCGCCCATTCCTGCTCTCATTTGCTTACATGACTCTCCAGTCATTTATTTCGATGAAGTAGGCATTTCTTAGGTGCTAGGCATACAAAAAATAAACAGGAGAAAGAAAACACACAACTTACGCCTCTACAATCTTAGCCACTGAGAACTAAGGTTATTTTAATGCACTCCCAGGGAATTATTCTCGAACACATTTAAATGTATAGAAAAATGAAGTTTTGAACTCCTGTGAGTAGAGGGAGATACTAGTCATGAGGAGTGCGGGGAAGATGCAAAGAAAATTAAAAATCTCCTGCATGGAGGGTCTTTCCAGCAGCTTCCAGCGAGATAAATACACGCTCAGCCCCTCACTTTCCTGGGATCAAGCCAGTCTAACCTCCTTGAGTGACGGTTCCCTCGTCTGTAGAATGGTAACAACAGTAAACTCTCAACTGTCCACCCAGAATTACTGTCTAAGAACCAAGATATAGTTTATGTAGACTATAAAATATTGTCTAGATGGGTTATTTTCATCAATAGAATTTTGCTACTATCACCATGCCCCACCAGTAGCCCAACAAATCTCATTGTCCTTTTTCTGTTAAATTGAAAAACTAAAAATAGAACTACCATATGATCCAGCAATCCTACTCCTGGGCATTTATCTGGAGAAAACTCTAGTTCAAAAAGATACATGCATCCCTGTGTTCACAGCAGCACTATTCACAACAGCCAAGACATGGAAGCAGCCTAAGCGCCCACTGGCAGATGAATGGATAAAGAAGTACTGCTGCATGTACACAATGGAATATTACTCAGTCATGAAAAGTATGAAATAATACCATTTGCAGCAACACCGATGGACCTAGAGATGATCATACTAAGTGAAGTAAGTCAGACAGAGAAAGACAAATATCATATGCTATCACTTGTATGCGGAATCTAAAAAAAAGTGATACAAATGGACTTATTTACAAAACAGAAATAGAGTCACAGATGTAGAAAACAACCTTATGGTTACCGGGGTGGGAGGGAAGGCAGGGGAGCGGTAAATTGGGAGATTGGGATTGACATGTACGCACTACTATATAAAATAGATAAGTGATAAGGACCTGCTGTATAGCACAGGGAATTCTACTCAATACTCTGCAATGACCTCTACGAGAAAAGAATCTAAAAAAGAGGGGATATATGTATATGCACAGCTGATTCACTTTGCTGTACAGCAGAAAGTAACACAACACTGTAAATGAATCAGACTCCAATAAACTTTAAAAGAAACTTCTCTTTGAGCCTAGTCTTCCAGATTATACACTTTCTTCTCCAAAGCAGGATGGAACCCAAACAGAGAATTTGGGTTAGTTTGAACATCAGGCTTCTCAGCTGAATCATCTGAAAGGTATGACTGACATACTCCAGTGGGGGTAGCCTTCCATCTAGGTGTCACAGTTACAGCTGGCCTTGGACACTGCTGCCTTTTCAGAAAGAACTGGCTAAGAATAGAAGCTGCAGACACTTTGGCAGGAGCTCAAGGGTTATATTTTTAAGTGATAAGGTCTTTCATTATCCCTCAGGTCTCATTTTAAGGCAAAGGCAGCTTTTCTTCTTACGAATCAGACAAGACTTGCTCACCACAATGTCAGGCTCTTTCAAGAATGACTGATTCGTGTCTTTCTCATCAGAGATGAGGGCATTTAAGAGACCCAATTTTCTTATCAATGAAGATGAAAGGCTTGCCGAGTGAGAATGAGGTAATGAGATCTACTGCAGTGCTCAAGCCTTTCGTCCATGACATACTTGCTGGAATAATCATCAAATCCACCCAGAGCGTCACAGAACCATGATCGGAGTTCACTGTACACGGTTCTTTTGTTTATCTGTTGTAGAGCACGTCCTACGAGTTGGCGGGGCAAATGTGTATCCCCTCTTTGAGGGGCTGAGAGAGAGTACTTTCAGGAGGCATTAAGGTCATTCATTCCGGCGTTACAACATCAAAGGATGACTGTCTGTCAGAAAGGATGATTATCTATCAGGAAAAAAGCGATCTGCGGTTGGTGAGTACTTCTAGTGTGATGAAGCTGATGATTCAAGTGTGGTTCCAAATCAGATGGAGAAGGAACTGTAACCTCTCAAACAGGGAATTGGTGAGAGGCTGTCACTTAGAGGCAACTGAGATTGGCCTCCGCCCCAGAACTGGCCACCACTCCGTCCGGGGCGAGGGCTGCCTCTATCTCACCAGGCAAAACCCAGTCCTGACAGTAGCATGTGCCTCTGGTTGCTGCTCCAAAAAACTGGGGGAGCTGCAGCCCATCTTTTCTCAAAGGAGACAGGAACAAAGTCCTTGTATTTCTCCCTCTTAGATGACATCTACCTCTAACAAAGTGCTACATGAGGACATGCCCTCTTCATAAACAGTGCTGAGAAACAGTGAAAACAAGCCCTGTTCTTCTGCGGGTACATAACATGCTCTATTCATTCACTCGTTCATACATTTATTTCCAGAACATTTACTGAGTGCTTTATACACGCTCGTTAACGTTCTAGGATGAACTCTTTCTGGGGGAGACAGACAACTCCCAAGATAAACAGGAAAACTACATTGTATGTTAGGTTGTGATATGGAGGTCGGAGAAAGAATAAACAGGGAGGAAGGGGAGATAATGCCCTCCTGGGTGGGGAAGTATGACTCAAAGCAAATCACCCCACATTTACGTACATTTTTTTTTTTTTTTTTGGTGTGCGCCATTTTTAAAGTCTTTAGTGAATTTGTTACAAAATTGCTTCTGTCTCATGTTTTGGTTTTTTGGCCCTAAGGCATGTGGGATCTTAGCTCCCCGACCAGGGATCGCACCCACGTCCACTGCCCTGGAAGGCAAAGTCCCGAGCACTGGACCGCCAGGGAAGTCCCACGTACATTTCAATTTCTGAGTCTACTGTGGAGACCAGACTCTCTGTCATTGACCAAATGGTCTGAATATTGTGTGTTTTTAATGCTCTACTCCTTCCACAGTCAGCATCCTTCCCGTCCTTTGCCTCTACGCTCAGCTATTTATTTTGTACGCGCTGTGACACGCCACACTTTTCACCCACCGTCATCCTGGCCTCCAGATGAATGAGATGCCAGGGTTCTGTGGCCCAGGCACGTCGGAGGCTGTTTAAAAGGCTGAGACAAAGGCTAATAAACAGCATTCAAACCCAGCCAGAGCATCATTTGTAAATGTCTCCATTCGTTGAGCGTTCAGGTTTATCCTGTCACAACACACACCAGGATATTTGTTGTTGCTCTGAGAAAGGCACAATCAATGACAAACAAGCAATTTCTTGCTGAACCTACCATATGGTCGGCTTTCTACCCGCCATGCCATATGCCGCCTTGGCGGATACATCTTCTTCACAAAGTTATCCACCTTCCAACCGTTAAGTCCTACAAGCATGAGTAACCACACAGGGTCCGCTGTGCTCAGCTCCTCTGGTGACATAATACTGATGGACACCCTCCTCCGTGGTACCCCGGAAATGGGGCCGCAGCGACAGGGCATCACGATCACCACATTTTTCTACCGAGTCACCTTCTCACATGAGCAAGATGCTCAAATTACTTTCTCTTTAGTGGAAACAAGAAAAAAAAAAAAATAGCTCAAATAATCAACCAAACAATTTAAAAAGCAGAGAACGAGGAAAAGTCACTCTTTTTACAAGAGAATGTAGAGCTCATCACGTTAAATGGAAATATATGTATACGGAAATTTGTGTTCTTAGATGAGAAAATACCAAGGCGGCTTGCCTATAGCTTATGAATAATCTCCAGGTGAGTCGAGGCATGAAAGGCAGAGTAAGTGTATCTGTTAACATGTGAGTTAACTGCTGTAAATGGATAGGGAACGCAGAGGTACCGCAGAACTGCCTGGTAGGAAGATGCCTCGTTTTTCATCCCTTTCCAGCTTTAGAATCTGAAACTAAGGACGTATCATTTTAATGGCTGACGAAATATAATATTCATGACCCGCAGAAGCACAAAAACGTGGAGAATATGGCTGGCCTCACGTCCGTTTCTGCTTCGGATTATCTTTCTTTGTTATTACTAATGATGATGTATTCATCCGGCAGAAGGCCTTAGTGTTATTCGTTCACGGGTCTGAGAGGGCTCAGTGGGGAAAATCATAGTGTTTGCACCCTGAATTATTTGTTATCTGGAATGTCTTAGGAAATTAATATCCCTACTTAGTCTAATATTCCGGTGTGTACAGAGTGCATATCCCATACCTGAATTGGAGATATTCAAAATAATGTCAATAAAATAAAATGCACCGCTTATGAAAAATAATTGTACTTTTGCTTACGTACTGAAAAGACTAAGACCGACATCGTATCATCACCATTGTAAACACGTACAAACACATACGTCCCTTTAGGACAATTATTTGAGAAAGTTCTGACCCTGTTACTTTGAAGTCATCTCCTGCTGACACTGGGATGTAATTCGCCTTCCTCAACTCCATACAGCTCTTCTAATAAGTAATAAACTACTGACATGAATTTAGGACAAAACAAGTTGAATCTGTCCTTACACACACAGTTTTAGGGTCAGAACTGGTGACCTGTGGCAAAGACAAAATACAAATTGATGTCAGTAGGTTATAATAAAAAGGAAAATCTATTGATTGCTATGGATTAGAAGAATATTAATAAATCTGAAAACTCTTCCATTAAATGAGGTAAGGGGTTGCATATCATCTATCTATCTTTGGAGGGAATGTCCTAGAACATTTTATAAATTTCATCATGTATTCCAAGGTTATTCTTAGTTCAACATGAAAGTATAATAAAATCTTGGGTTAAACATAAAAGCCTCTTAAATACTCAGCAAAGTTACCAAAGGGTCCTTGATAAATGATTCATACCTTCAGGTGTTTAGAAGTACAGGCATTTGGCCATGGAAATAAGTTTAAAATTCATTTGACAAAGGAGATCCAAGAATCATCAGTAACTGATGATCTGTGGTTGGCACTCTGCTTATTCAACTTTCTTTAATCTAGACCTCTAAAATCACGGTTGCCTATCCAGGGATGTGCCAATGAACTTGTACACAGGAAAAAGTTTTGTGTTCTTGGAATTTATCGGTAGCAAGTGTTTCACTTTAATAATTCCAATTTAATAATTTTCATTATACTTATTTACTAACTTAATTTTAATTTAAATTATTTTAATAATGAAAAACTAATGAATAATTTAACAAGATTATTAAAGATGTATTATTATCAAGACATATTAAAATCTGTGAGTCTGTACCTGTGTGTAATATTCTTTTAACCATAAGGTCTTTTGCTAGTTGTTCGCAAACATATGCATCTGTATGTGTTATATGTCTGTGTCTATTCAATATAGATTCTCTTTAGTTCCTTAGAGTGAAGAATTATACATTTTACTACTTTCAAAAATTAAAAAAACGGGGTGCTCATTTTATGCAATTTGTCAAGGTGAGAGAATTGACTTGTGTCTTCAGAATCTTTGTCCATTGTACTTTTTATTCTACCATAAACAACCACATCAGATCTTAAATATTTTTTCTCCCTGGGTATTATTCTGAATTTGTCTTAACTGTACAATTTCATTTACGACCTTTTTTATTCTCTTGAAAAATGGGCAAAACAAAAGCTGTGAATTTCTGTAAGGTCACAGATATTGACTGAAGGTGTGACTGATTGTTTCATAGAATTGTACGTACTACCTTAGGTAATGAAGGTGACCTTTGCTTATGGCTTTGAGTATAAGGACGAAAATGTGAATGTGTATTTGCAACTCAAAGTATAAAACTCCTGTGCCCAGATGCACACAGTGAAACCAAAGTAAATTAAATGCATGACTGAAATTCTAGAAACAAGAAAGGGAGGAAGCAAGAGAGGAAAAAATTGATTTGCCATGTTTTCTCTCAGATAGACAGACTCCGATGGTAAAATGGAATTGCTCTGCACAGGGACAAATTTTACCTGCAAGGCTTGGAGGAATGTGCTTCTTGGGTTTCCTCCTTGGAAGGACAGAGGTGAGTCCTTGCAGGCTAAGTAGGAGAGAGGGCATCAGGGCACAGAGAAAGGGTTAGTAAGGTGAAGACCAGAGAACATGGCTTGAGGGAACAGTGCAGATAATGATGCCACACTCCCATCCTCAAGTCCCCGGGTCCCAATCTCCATGACTGAGATTGGCAGAGAGATTGCCAGGAGGGTAACAATGCTGAAGGCACATCTAAAGTAAATAATTTGTTTTTAAATACAGTGATACGTGGTTTGGTAAGTAACAATAGTTAATAGTCATCAAACGTGTAATGAGAGGCAATATGGATTGCTTTATCTCATTCAATCCTCACAACATCCTTAAAAGATAGGTGCTCATCTTCTAACCATTTTATGGATGATAGAAGTGAAGCCTGGGGAGGCGAAGTACGCTGCCCAAGACCACACAGCTAGTAAGTGATGGAAACACGATTAACCCAGGTACTCATGATGATAATGTATTTTTTTCTTGGTACACTAGACTGACTTGTAAAAGTTTACCTTACATGGTGGAGGACCATGAGGAATTTTGAGGTGCATTAAAATGACATGGGTAGAAAGAGTGAGAACAGCCTTCTTCTCACCCAATCCCACTGTATTGCTCTTGTAGGGTCTCTGTCTGTCTGTCTTTCTCTCACACACACACTCCTGTGTATCTTCTAGTTTTTCTACTCCGTTCTGCCTCTTCCTCAGTTTTTCTCCCACACTGATTGTCTTAGTGTGTTCAGGCTACTATAACTAAGTAACACAGTCTGATGGCTTATAAATAAGAGAAATTTATTTCTCACGGTTCTGGAGCCTGGAAGTAGTTCAAGATCAAGGTGTCTGCAGATTTGGTGTCTGGTGAGGGTCTGCTTCTTGGTTCATAGATGGTGTTTTCTCTCTCTTGTGTCCTCACAGGGCACAAGGGGATCAGGGACCTCTGTGGGGTCTCTGTTATCTGGGCACTAATCCCATTCATGAGGGCTCCACCCTCATGACCTAATCACCTCCCAAAGGCCCCATCTCCTAACACCAATACCCTGGGGTATGTGATTCAATGCATGAATGCTGAGGGGTCACAGACACTCAGGCTGCAGCACCGATGTCCCCATGCAGCCCTAGGCAGCTGGTAAAACCCGTCACAGCCCCGTGTCACTGTTCACACTTAAAAACGCTGCTGGCCCATCATCCTCACTCCCTCTAAGCCTGTGCTTCTCACCGGATATGTCAGGCCCTTAATCTATAATCCATATGATCCATAATCACCTTCCTTACATTACTTCTCATCATTGGCACCGGGGACCTGACATCCTAACAGTACTGTACTCCAAGTACAACATGGCCTTTTATGCTACTGCCTTCATATGTTTTCCCCAGTGTCTCTGTTGATCTCCTGCTCCTTTAATAGCTAATTTTACCTCTGAGACATAGCTCAAATTTAACTGTGACTTCCTTTCTGATGGTGAAATTTTACCCCCTCCACACTGCATCCTCCTGTGGTCCAGAATACTTTGTTCTTCCTGTTAACTTTCTGCATTATAACAACTGAATCACATTCCTTTACCTCTTCGAAGCTACATGGTGGGAGGGATTCATTTCCCTGCTCATCTGTCCCTAGCACACGGGACATGCCTAATCTAAGTTTTCAATTCAATTTTTTAATCAAAAAGAGCAAAGGAGTAGATTCAGTCACAAGTAAACATAGTCTGTCCAGCTGAAGATTTTCTTTGAAGGTGGTTAACTTTGACAGAAGAGAAAAAAATAGACACACAGTAGCCATATTTAGAAATGTGAAATATGAATATTATGTTGCATTAGCAGTTTATGCCAAGTAGTAGCAATAAAATGGCCATTTCTGACTGAGTACGAAATCTATGACCAAGCGCTGCATGCACGTAACTCATCATCAAGATTCTGAAACGCAGGGTCTCCCATTTTCATTTTCAGAGAAGGACATGAGGCTTAGCAAGGAGAAGAAATTGCTAGAAGTTGTACTGCTACACATGGAGAAAGCAGAATACGACCAAGATCCAACCTCAAACTGTGCTCTTGCTATGATGCCACCCGCCCCACGTGGCTGTTTAGTTTCCTTCAGTGTCATATTCCAGCTGGTCACGTACAAGTAAGTAGCCACCTAAATGCAGACAAAATTAAAGTCCCTGTAGTACACGCAACAATTAAGATAAAAAAAAAAAAAATCAAAACCACTGACCAAATCTTCTCTAGTAACTATCACTTGTCAATACCGTATTTTCCTAAGTCCTGAATAATAAATGAAACTCTGTAAGAATTAAAGTTCATTAATTTCCCAATAAATAAAAATGTTTAAATATATACATGTTTTAGCCATGTTTTATATTTATATATATATATATATACTTTAAAGTAGTTTAAAATATATACATAAACTACTTTACTGAGGTATGATTGACATCTAAAAAGATGTACATATTTAATGTACATAAATCAATAAGTTTGGGGATAAGTATACACTTAACATCCAAACCATCACCACCATCAAAGCCATAAACATATCCATCACCTCCCAAAGTTTTGTCCTGCCCTCTTTACTTAGCCATGTATTAATGATAAACAGAATGATATTCTTATCTCTAGAATTACCATACATATGGAAAAATAGAAAAAAAATTGATGGGAAATATACCAAAATATTATTTTATAAATATGTTGGTATAATAGTAACATTTTGTCTGCTTTTTATTTGTCCGTATTTTTCAAATATACACTAATACAGTGTGTATTCTGTGATGAAAATGATTCAATCTGGGGAAAGCATGTGGGCAAACCCAGTTATGGAAATAGTATTAAATTAAGATCTGTCACATTAGTGAGGAATGATCATGAACAAAACATGTTATTCCTGTTGTATATTGTTCATATTGTTGTCTTTTAGGAAATGTGCAGGAAAAAGTTATTGTGAAATTATCTGTCTTATGCTTGTTTCCAAATGTATCAATTTATTTGAGACCAGTTTTGTGATATTACTGTCAATTCTCAGTTTCATTATCGTTTTTTAACTGGTGAGGAAGGAAGGGGTGCATACAGCAAGCATTACACTCAGAACAGAAAGTGTATTATAACTCGGAGCCCAAGATCAGTAGTACAAGAAATGTGTGTTTGTTAATCGTATTGTAAGTCAATGTATGCAGTCAATCCCTGAAAATGACTTCCACACTAAAATAATTTAAAAACCATCATAATGGGGCTTCCCTGGCGGCGCAGTGGTTGAGGGCCCGCCTGCCGATGCAGGGGGCGCGGGTTCGCGCCCCGGTCCGGGAGGATCCCACGTGCCGCGGAGGGCCCGTGAGCCTGTGCGTCCGGAGCCCGTGCTCCGCAACGGGAGAGGCCGCAGCAGTGAGAGGCCCGCGTACCGCAAGACAACAACAACAACAACAACAACAAACCATCATAATGAAAATGAAACTTGAGATAAGGAGCTGGAGCTGGGTTGTCCAACTCAGCAGCTAAAAAGCCACCTGAGGCTCAGAACCATTTGAGGTGGGGCTTTTCTGAAAGGTGGGACCCAGTAAGTGTAAAGTGCACAACAGATTTTGACAGATTAGCACAAAAATAAGTTACAATATTTTATTCATCATATTATACCGACTATATGTTGAAATGATAATACTCAGAATATATTACATTAAACAAAATATACTTTTTTTTTTAAACATCTTTACTTGAGTATAATTGCTTTACAATGGTGTGTTAGTTTCTGCTGTATAACGAGGTGAATCAGCTTTACTTATACATACATCCCCATATACCCTCCTTCTTGCATCTCCGTCCCACCCTCCCTATCCCACCCCTCTAGGTGGTCACAGAGCACCGAGCTGATCTCCCTGTGCTATGCAGCTGCTTCCCACTAGCTCTCTATTTTACATTTGGTAGTATATATATGGCCATGCCACTCTCACTTTGTCCCAGCTTCGCCCTCCCACCCCATGTCCTCAAGTCCATCCTCTGTGTCTACCTCTTTATTTCTGCCCTGTAACTAGGTTCATCAGTACCACTTTTTAAAAGATGACACAAGAAATATGTGAAGGTTGTACATGTTTCTAAAAACCCAGTTTAGTAAAATAACTATTGGTCCCATTCATAGGAACCTTTTTTTTTTTTTTTTTTTTAGATTCCATATATATGTTAGCACACGGTATTTGTTTTTCTCTTTCTGACTTACTTCACTCTGTGTGACAGACTCTAGGTCCATCCACCTCACTACAAATAATTCAATTACCTTTCCTTTTACGGCCAAGTAACATTCCACTGTATATATGTACCACATCTTCTTTATCCATTCATCTGTCAATGGACACTTAGGTTGCTTCCATGTCCTGGCTGTTGTAAATAGTGCTGCAGTGAACATTGTAGTAAATGTCTCGTTTGGAATTATGGTTTTCTCAGGGTATATGCCCAGTAGTGGGATTGCTGGGTCGTATGGTAGTTCTATTTTTAGTTTTTTAAGGAACCTCCATACTGTTCTCCATAGTGGCTGTATCAATTTACATTCCCACCAACAGTGTAAGAGGGTTCCCTTTTCTCCACACCCTCTCCTGCATTTATTATGCAGATTTTTTGATCATGGCCATTCTGACTGGTGTGAGGTGATAAATTTCACCTGTTTCTTTTACTTTTCAATGCGGAGAAAATTTTAAATTTCACACCAGTTTGCATTATATTTCTATCAGATACCACTGACACAAAGTTTGAAGTTTCTCATGAGAACGTGGCTGAAATGGTCGCCTCTTATTATAAACTACTTATCATTTAGTATTTGCAAGTCACACAATTAAATTCAATTAAAATCTGGAAGTATATAAACTTCTTTTCTTAAAATAATTAGGCATTTTTGCTGAAACAAGTGATCCAGAAATTATTTATTCTGAAATAATGAATTAGGTCAGTGTTATTTCTGACTATGGAGCACAGGGTTTGTTCCGTATTTTTTTGTTTCAACATTTTGAATGATTCTGCTAATAAATGAAATAGCAAAATAGTACATGAAAATTTATACTGGAAGATTCTCAGGGGAAAAGATACCCAAATTAACATGGGAAACTCAGTTACAACTTTTAAATAATATATTAGGACTCAGGATACCGATTAAGACCAAAGAGTTCTCATATGATACGAACACAGTAGTTGGTGTTCTAAATTAAATTTCTCCTTTAAAATAACATAACAATGGCATAAATCTAAAAGGTACAAAGTCACCACCTAGCAAAAGAGAACAAAAATACCTTGCATGTTCATGATTATGTATTGCACTGATATATTTTTCGTATGGTGCCAGCTTTGGCTATTTTAGAATCTGAACTCATGAGAAGACTGGGTTTTCTGCTATTTGTAGTTTCATTAAGGGGAAAAAATCAAATGTATAACTGCTTTTAAATGTATATCATACTTTTATAACATCAATTGCACCTGAATTCTGGGGTATTAAATGTGTTTTCGTGGTCTATCAAACATTTGCTTTTCTTAAGTGTCTCAGTTACTAAATTGCTTTGATTTAACTTGAAGTTGTCTTAATTTACATATGTAAGCTATACATTTCCAAAAAAGAAGATCCAAAAAAGTGATTGACCTACATTCCAAAATTGCATCATCCCATCCACACAGGGAAACACATTAAGGTCTTGGAGTCTGAGTGACCTCCTGATATGCATAGGACACTGATGCATTATCTCTGCTTGGGGTGCATCTTTCTCTGTCAATAAGGCCATTATTCAAGGCATAGAAGCATCTCCAGAGTTGTCTATTTTGCTCCCTCCATCTCAGTTCAACACTCCTGCAGCGGCAGACTCCTCTGAACTCTTTGAAATGAGGCCAAAAGATGTATAAATTACACCATTTACTAACGCTAAGCAAAGATCTTTCTTTGGTATATATCGGAGATCATAATATTTATTAGGCATCTCATTTATATATCCTTGCCAGCACAACATTGTAGGTAAGGTTATAATTTGAAAAGTCTAGACTCGTTTATATTTCTCAATATCTGGCTGCTTTGGGGAAAGGAGACAGAAGAGGAAGTTGTTTGCAAAGACAGACTCTCATTTTACTGAACATGCTCAACGAGAAGGCATGTCTGTAACATCCTGCATCTAAGACTGTTGGGTGGAACAGAGATGATAACCAAATTCAGCACCAACTTTCAAAGATAAAGGGGTTAACACAGGTAATAAAACAAAAATAGTAAACTATCAACTTCATAACTCAAGGATTATTGGGTAAAACGGAATTAAAAACTCATTCTGTATTTTCTTTCTGAAAACTATCTTGAACAAAGAAAAAACATCAATCCATGGTGAGTTTGATGTGCTTTGTAACGTGCCTTGTACACATAAAATAATTCTGCTTTCCCTAATTCCCTAAGGGCTAATTCAGCCCTTAGCATTACCCCAAGGTTTCCTTTTCCATCCAGAATCCTTATTGTTGTGGGTTTCCATATGGTAATTTCAGTCTTCGCTGAGAGTAGAATGTAGGTCAGTCTTATAGAAAGCTGCATTATTTATAATAGTGATATAATCACAGATCCATAATCTTTCAATTATTTATTGGTGATTACCATAATGTGCCAATCATTTTTCTATGGGGTGAGGTACCATACAAAAAGAAGATATATTCTCTTGCCAGGTGTTTATTTTATGAATAACAAATTCCACTACGTTTGGACTCCTTTTTTTTTTTTTTTGTGGTACGCGGGCCTCTCACTGTTGTGGCCTCTCCCGCTGCGGAGCACAGGCTCCGGACGCGCAGGCTCAGCGGCCACGGCTCACGGGCCCAGCCGCTCCGCGGCACGTGGGATCCTCCCGGACCGGGGCGCGAACCCGTGTCCCCCGCATCGGCAGGCGGACTCCCAACCACTGCGTCACCAGGGAAGCCCTGGACTCCTTTTTACCAACTATATTTAAAGGATTAACAGACCCTGAGATGTGAATAATAATGTACGTTGCAAGCAAATTCTGATTTAAATATATTACTAATTAAATAGATAGCATGCGATGTAAGAGTTCTGGAATACCACTTCAAGAGTCACGTGCAAATAGCTTCAGAATATCTGCTGATTTATCTGAAATACTTGAATATTATTAAATGATTACAGTTTAACTTCCACTTGAGATATTTTCCTGAAGGAAAACAAACAAAAATAAATAAAATGCAAGATTAAGCATCACTACATAACCCTGAGGTCTTTAAAATATTAAGTTTGACAAATAATAATATCTCTCATTCCACTTATGACACGTCAAAATATTAGACACTGACAGGAAATCAACACGTAGTCTTTAATTTAAATTTTATAAGAAGCAGCTGCTAGCTGCCAATGACTTCGGCTGCCAGCAGACAACATTCTGAGGGCAACGTTTACCCAATCTCCATCTCCATTTAAGTAATAAACTTGATATGAGATTTCACATTATTCTAGTCTTCTGTATGAAACATCCACTACAAAAATCATGAAAAGACTGACAATGCCTTTTTCAGAGGCACACAGAATTTAGCAACTTGACAGTATTGTACAGAGACTACAGAAAAGTTTCCTTTATGGTGGGGTTCAGGTATGATGCCATTTTTTGCAAAACATACAGTAGACCAAAATACACAGATTTAGAAATCTAGAGATGGCCACTGATACACAAAGAAGCAAACATAAGATTAAGAATTTTCTGGCCTACTACCTTTTAACAACTGGATCAAGTTTGGACCCAAGCAAATGGAAGATTGTTTTACATTATCCTCTGTATTCTTAAGCATATGAAGTTGAAAAGACAATTAGCATTCCAGGGAGTAGAAACTTTTCAAATTAAGTGTTCTGCCCAAACTGGAAGCCATCCAAGCTGTTCTCTAAAAATATCAATGTAAATGACTGTTTACTAAAAGAGTGGAAAGAGAATTTTTGTCTGCTGGATTTAGATAATTCCCATGTTCCTAACCAATGTTTCGTATTTGAGCTCATGCAGGTATAACCTGAGTAGTGAGATGCTTCAGTTATCAATCCTTTTCTGCATCTTTTGTTTTCTTGCTTTTTCGAGCTCTTCAAGTGCTCATTGAAGGCAATGAACAAACTCTGCACTTTGGGCAACACCCTGGGATGTTTTCACAGAATGATCCTTGGAAACATTAACATCAAAACGACTGTGTTATCGTTAGTTTTGTGTAATTTTAATGCCGACACCATTTCACTCCCCTTGCACATATTTTCTTTAAACATCCACCGATTCTGAGTGAACGCTGCTCTAGTGGTTTTGGTTTTATCTCTGTGTGGGAGAAGGCCTGGGGGAGTTTGCCAACTGAAAGCATAAATACATCCTCCATTATTGGAAAGGTCCCGCCATAAGGCTCTTTATAAAACCATGCCGTATGGAGCAAGACTATGATAGTGTGTACCTTTTCCAATAATCAGATTTCAGAATTCTCACTGAATATCACTTCAATAAGTAAACAGGTAGAAGTACAGATAAAAGCACAAACCATGGGCTACACTTTGACACACGGTTTACACTGCAGAAAGTAATGAATAGAGTTTGCATCACCTTGCTCATTTGAAAGTGAATATTAACACATCTTTTCTTACTTAACTAGGAAAATGACTCTCAAATTTTATATGTTCACCAGATTTTAAATGGCAAAATCAGTTTGAGTTAATTGCACGCAAAAGCACATGGCCAGTCAAATTTGTCTTCTACCCTCTTCTATCTATGACTTCCAAAACCCCATGAGCTGCCTCATGGTATCTACTGTCACTGGAAACTTCTTCTTCCTACACTAGAGTTGAGCTTCTGAAGCAGTGCTAAAGCTCCAGCATTCTCTCTTCCCATTCATTTTTTCTAAACCTGTTTATAGTAGAAACACAACAGAAGATGGTATTTTTCCAGATAACTGATGAAAGAAACGAGTTAACAACAATTTATGTTTGAAAGAAAAATCTTTGCTTAGGATTGTTCTTTGAGGGTGATTTATTCATTGCATACCCTTTTATTTAAATCCACAAACCATATACTGAATTTCTGGCAATAGGTCCTTCATGTTTAATGAAGAAGCTGCCTACTTTTGCATGTGCACAGAGTTAAGGCACAGCATGAGGATGGGATATACCAGGCATGTGGTAACAACTATGTTCAAATGGGATCTCACCCATACATTCATGCATTACATATGCTTTGGAAGCGTTAGTTTAAGGTGGAAATAACACCAAATTGATGACACTCTTGGAAAAATTCCTTGAGAAACACCTTTACATCTCTTGACAGTGATTCACCTGACATAGGCACTGATAAATCACACCTATTGTGACCAAGGCTATTTGGGGAAGCCCCAGTTGATGGCTTCTGACTGCATCACTCCAACTGTTCTATCTGCCTTTGGATCTCTCTCCTTTCCAATCTATATTTTATACAGATGAAAAACTAATTTTCCTCAATTTGAGATTTCCTCACATCACTTTTCTCCCCAAAACTCAACATTTCAAGGCCCTCCATAAACTGACACCATTTTATTTCTTTTAACACATCTCCTTCTGATGAGACAAGCCTTCTTCTTAAGATCAATGTCCTCATTGCCCACCAAGCCGGCAGGATCATCTGTTTTAGTTCATTCTGTTTCCCTGCTTAAAAATAAGATTCTCTCTCTGCTTTCTGTTTCCAAATCCACCCACTTTGAAAGACCACTTACAATTCTGTCTAGTTTTAAAAACCATTCCCAAGTACTCTCACCCTCATGGTACTTCATATTCTGACTTCCGTAACCAGTGACCCTTCATATACAGATTCTTATTTCATTCAGTAACCTGTTGCTTCGTGCATGATTTATAGGCATCGATTTTTACTTCCCTCAAAGCATATACACTCTAGAGAACACATTTTACCTTATGTTTCCTTTAAACACTTCATGGCACCACCTTCCAATGGAAGAACACTCATCTCCCTGGTGGCACTTAAAGACCTTCCAACAGACACAAAGGAGAACTTTAAGAGAATCAATTTCTATACCCTTCCATAAATGTTCATCCTCAATTTGATTTGCCTGATACAGTGCTATAATCTGGGTATTCTGCAAATAATTTTTTCTCTACCTTTAAAAAAATGTGTCCTTTCATTTACAAAAGAAACTTATATCTCTCAGCTACCTTGATGGTACAATGATGGCTCTATATGTGTAGAACAAAGGGCTTAGATAATAAAGGACTCTAAATTGAGGGGAGCAAATCCTTCTGCAAGTCAGGGGGGTTTCAATTCATCATTTTAAAAAATACTGAAGGAGGACACCATTGGATTGTCAGATGATCGATTGCTGGAGATAATTCTTTCAAGATAATTTACTATGCAGTGTTTCAAAACATCATTCAATTTATCACAGTTCAGTTCAAAATTATAATACTGGGAAGAAAGTGGAAGAGAAAGAGAGGAATGCAAATAACTAACTAATTAGTTAAGCAAGATATAGACAATGATATCAACCAAATGAGCAGTTGGGAACAAGATGGATACAAGGCAGATGAGAGAACTTACTGAACTTGCTTTCAAATAATCACGCAAAAGAAGGGTGTGCCCAGTGAGATAGGCACCGA
This sequence comes from Physeter macrocephalus, assembly GCF_002837175.3. Classification (NCBI taxonomy): domain Eukaryota; kingdom Metazoa; phylum Chordata; class Mammalia; order Artiodactyla; family Physeteridae; genus Physeter; species Physeter macrocephalus. Next base: position 112,826,307 of record NC_041233.1, read on the forward strand.
TGAACAGACGATCTAGCTGGGTTTTGAATAATCAGTATGTTTTCCGTAGTAGAGACAGACTCCAGGATTGATGGAAAGGTAGCTGGATATAGAGCTAATGATCTTTAGAGTTCCACTGGGACATTAGAAGTTGGGCTGTTTTCTCTTTGGTCCCGAAGCTAAATTCACAGACCACAAGGTAACAGAGATTCATAAAAATAACTTTTGCCATTTTTTTTTTTTGCTGGTTTAAAAGCATGTATGCCAGTAAATACAAAGAAAGTTTAAAGATCAAGCTTAGAGAATCCATTTCTTGAACTATTTACTTTTACGTCCTATTTTACATTAAAATATTTAATATGTATTTTAATTAATGCTACCATGTAAAACATTTATCAGTCTATATATATATCGATATTCTGAAACTCTGAAAAATAGGTTGAAAAAAGCCATTTCCCCAAAGGTGATTAAGTTAATATTTTGCAACCTAATATAGTTTTTCATTAAAATATTATAATGATGGTATTTTTTTCCTGGAGACCTGAGCGGTATCTACTCTGTGGTTGCCTAGCAACAGACAGTGTGTTGGCAACCACTAGAATGAACATATGGAATTGCAGAGTATCTTGTCTTGAATATCTTACCTGCTAGTTATCTGTCTTATTCTTATCGATACTCTATGAAAATTTCCATAACGACATATCATGTTAGTAAGATCACTGTTCCGTATTCATAAACCATATAGACTTCAGCCATAAAATTTGTTTAATTTTTCACTTGTCCTTCTGAATACTTTTAAATTCAGTGGGATAAAGGTAGAACCAACCTTTTCAAAAGAATAAGCATCAAATGGAAAATCACAGTGGCACCCACAACTGGAGAAATGGGCTCAGTTTCTATTATTGTATCATTTATCAGTTATCTGGTGGGAAATTATTTCAAATTAAAAAGTCTTTGAGAATTCTGAGTGTTTTATGTTATATAGATATGCCTCTATCATTTTTATTTTATGATACCTAAAATTGTCATCTATTATGTTAATAAACATACTCTCCATGTATCATCTACTGATTAATTAGTTTTATGAAACAGAACTGCATAGGTGAGCATTGAGAAGAACTTACTTATTCAATCATTATTAATTCAGCAAATTTCTATGGACCAACTATGTGTAAATAATCATACTAAGTGAAGTAAGTCAGAAAGAGAAAGACAAATATCATACGATATCACTTATACGTGGAATCTGAAAAAATGTTACAAATGAACTTATTTACAAAACAGAAACAGACTCACAGACATAGAAAACAAACTTATGGTTACCAAAGGGGAAAGGGGGAGGATAAATTAGGAGGTTGGGATTAACAGATACACACACTACCATATATAAAATAAACAATCAACAAGGACCTACTGTAGAGCACAGGGAACTCTACTCAATATTCTGTAATAACCCATATGGGAAAAGAATCTGAAAAATAATAGGTATAGTATATGTGTAACTGAATCACTTTGCTGTACACCTGAAACTAACAGAACCTTGTAAATCAACTATACTCCAATATAAAATAAAAATTTCAAAAAATAAAATAAAGACAGGCAAAGAAAAAATTAGGTATTGGGTACATGGTGCATAGAAGTAATTCTCCATTCTACAAATGAGAAACATGAAATCAGAAAAAATTATGTGACTGATCCAAGTTCACATTGCTTAGTTTCTAAGGAAATTTTTCCCATGTTGTCTTTATGTGAATGATTATGTCCAAGCATGTAAATACATGCATGGACAGCTAAGAAACGTGTGGATTATCTTCCAGAATGCAACAAAAAGATACAGTCCAAGCCACTGCCTCACATAGTGTGGCGGCCTGGGCAAGGATGCTGGAACACAGAAGGACAGTGGGCTTGTAGATGGAAGGGGTAAGAGTCTTCCAAAGAGATGAGACAGAGCTCCTTTTCAATGCCAAATCCACAGAGCAGGCTCAAGTGCCACAATAAGAATGTAGGTTGTGACAATCAGGAAGAAAGAAAACTTCTTGGTGATATAAACTTCATTACAACCCATTGTCAGGATGATTGAAACATGTGCTCCATGCCCCCTTCCCATCTCTGAAAGCCTTGCCTAACATATAGTAAGGCGTTCATTGCCTACTTATGGAATAAATAAACGTGAACATAAATCAACAATGACTAATAAAGGCATTGCTTGGGAGTCAACGGTGGCTGCTAAGGGGTGAACCCAGACTCTGGTTTCCAGACCAAGAAGCCTTCCCTCACTCCTTTGGGGCCTCTTTCCACTAGATTAATGGAGGTTTATACACACAATGAAAATAAAGAGTCTGTAAAAGTGACATTGGTATATATTACATTGATTTCATGATTTATATACATATGTATATATTGATTTCTTATATTTATTTCATAGGGCTTGAGAATTAGACCCTATTTATACTATATAAGAAAATATTTTGAGAGGGTTAGGATAAGAAAATGTGCAAAGGAGGAACACTCACACCTCTTTAGGTGTAGAAAAATGGGAGTTTGGCAAAGTGATATAACTGGCTGGGAATAGTTGGGAGGCAATAAATTAACAGATACAGAAAGACCCTTAGCTTCCTGAGGGCCACATTCTCAGATGCCTAGTATTGTGTCCCAAATGGATGATACGTAGAACAAAACCCAACTCTTAAACATCACTTTAAAACTGTAGAGTTGTCTACCTTGGTGACAGAAAATAGATGTTTATCTTCAAATGTAGAGACTTCTGAACACAATCATATTTCACGTCGGTGAAATTTAGTCCCTTTCTTTTCATCCTAGTGCCTATGCACCGCCCACCCTGTGCCTACACTCCCTTCCCATATCCACCACCACAGTCCTTCCTGGTACCTACATCCTTCATTTTCCTTAAGCTTCTTTGTCTTTTTCTAGTCTTCATCCCGCTACAGTTAATTACCTTTTTACTAGGAAACTCCCAAACACCCAGCCTAGGTGAAGCACCACTTATCTACTCAAGCTTTGCTTTAGAATGTTTTGCTCTTTATGTAATGATTTGCTTCTTTTGCTTTCTCTATATTCAGAGGTCTTTGATGTCCTGGATGATTCTAGCACTGAATTTGGGGCACCATAGACATGAAGGTCAAGTTCAAGTTTCCTGGATACAGGATTTGACTAAGTCAATTTTTCAATGTCGTCAACACTTTGCATAGGTACCTCATGTCCAGCAGATACCCGGGGCATATGTGGTCAACGTGAAAACATAATTAGGAATAGATTTTTAAAACAGAAATGATGGGAATAATCAATAGGCCTTTGATGGTTGACTTAAAAGATGCCTTTAAAGTGAGAATGAGCCTCCTCTTGGTCCTCTATGAAGCCATCCTGAACAGCAGCCCCTAACCAGTAAGAAAGCACAGGGTAGAAATCATCACACTAACAACGTACATTCATACTTGCAGACGGTATTAACATACGCAAGTAAATGTAGGGAGACAATAAGTCAAAGCTTTGCATTCTTTTCATTCAAAAAATCTTTATCTGGTGTCTGCTGAGTGCCAGCAACTCAGACTTTGGGGAAAGCTAGATGCATTATGTGCGTTCATTCCTTTATAAGCCTTGGCACTGAGTTGAGTTCTTTATGCTGAAGCTTTGAGATAATCTTTTTTTTCTTTTGAATCCCTTGTGTAGAAAATACTTTGGATTTCAGGAGCTCAGCGCTATTCCTGATTTGCTCTGTTTATCTGCTCTTCTCTGCATGGAAGAATGGATGTCTGCCACTTAGCCAACCACTCGTGTGTGTGGGAAAGATTCGGAATCCTCGAACAGTTATTCACCTAAGGCTCTTGAGCACTCCCAGAAGTGTTCTCCTTACTGAGGTGACTGGGCTTGCTCACTGTGTTAGCACATCTTAAGGGAGGAATTAATAAAACAAATGGAGACATAGACAGCCCTTATTTCATAGAGGAAGGAGAGGTAGCTTAGAGGTGGCTCCATTTCCTGTCTTAGCTAGCTCTGTACATTCCAGCAATTTCGATTTCTGTTTTTGATTCCTCCTCTCACCCCCAAGTCAGGTAAATAAGATGATTTGTGGCTACATTGTTATTCCACGGGAAGAAAAGGCTGATGCTTATGACAGGGTTATTGCGCTCATCCACCAGCAAAGTCATTACAGGTAATGTATTTTAGAGGCAAAATGGTTCACAGCTTGGGTTCTACAGTTGGACAGATGTGGTTCAGAATCCATTTGCTCGATGACCTTGGCCATCTCCCTCACCTCTCTTGATTTCAGCTTCATTAGTAAGTTGTAGATAATAACATCCCACACCTCATGGGTTTATAGACAAGATGAAATGAAATGATGCATTTAAAGGACTTGAAAAGGAGGCTGGCACAAATTTGTAGTGCCCCAAACTTCAGCTGAAGGCATCTTTCTCATTATGATTGGTAAGCTACTATTTTTACTATTTACTAAGAATACTATTAATAATGAGGTATTTTTATTTAATGAGAAAATTATGCATAAGGGACATCAAAACACAATTTTACTACTCAAGCGTTCTGGGTTACATTGTGCTGAATTACAATTTTGTGACACTGTCGTCTGAAGATCACTTATAAAACACAAATGTCTGTGAATCAATATTTGACAAATTATATATTAATACATAGAATATTTTCTTTTTAAATAAAACATCTACCTATCCAAAGAGCTATTTTACCATTATCTACTTTTGCCAGTTATAAACTGTAAATCTACGAGAGTCCTAAGAGGATTTCTAAACTCTAATTGGTTGAAAGAGAAAACTGGGGCCCAAGAAAGTTAATGGACTCAACGGATGTGTCCAACCACACAGTTCATTGCACACAAGCTCTGGAAGCAAAGCAAAGTCAGATTTTATGCTGGGGAACTACAGAGAGTCTGATGACTCCTTATCCTGTCTTTTAATACTTGAAATTCACAATTATCATGGTCCACATTTTCTATAGTTTAACAAGTACATCTCGTTGTGACTTATTATATCCTCTTAAAGAATAACTCTCTCCCCTCCTCAATTTCTACTCCTTTATTCAAATCATGAATTCTCAAGACTGATTAAGATTTTTAAAGCAACAGCATTGTTTTTACTCCAGAATGCGAAATCTGCACAGAAAGAAACTCTTTCTTCTGTTGGACTCTTGAGACACTTTCCCTCATCCTCCACACACTCTCATCCTTGTGCTAGTTGATTGTATCCTTTCATTTTTCCCAGTTCCGTTCGTTTGGCCACCATTTCCGGCCCCACTTCTTGAGTTCAAGCTACCACATTTCCCATGAAAATACTCCACTAACCTCTTCAAAGGTACTTGTAGATCACGCATTCCCTTCTTCTATCTAATCCATTCATCCTTTACAGAGCCAGAGTCATTTTCCAGAACACAAATACAGCCACATTACTCCTCTGTTTACAAAGCATTCTATGTCTTACCCTGTGATTTTAAGACAAGCCACGTTGTAAATGTGACCTGTAAGACCTGAGTGGATCTGCCATTGTCTACATGACCATATTCTTCCTGGCCCATCTGGTCACTGAACATGAGTCAGGTGGACCTACCTGGCAGAAGCCATACTCCCTTTTCCCAGAGCACCATGACATGGGCCCATGTTGTCTCTTCCGTGTGCCATGGACATCGGACCTCACCCTGACCTGGTGACCCTGTTAACAGTCTCCTTTTGTGTTTCACCTCATTATACTGACTCATAGCACTCAGCACAATAATAACTATATATTTTTCTGGGTACTGTTTTTTTTTTTTTTTTTTTTCTTTTTTTTTTTTTTCCGGTATGCGGGCCTCTCACTGTTGTGGCCTCTCCCGTCGCGGAGCGCAGGCTCCGGACACACAGGCTCAGCGGCCACGGCTCACGGGCCCAGCCGCCCCGCGGCACGTGGGATCCTCCCGGACCGGGGCGCGAACCCGCGTCCCCTGCATCGGCAGGCGGACTCTCAACCACTGCGCCACCAGGGGGGCCCCTGGGTACTGTTTTTGATGAACGCCTCTCTCTCACTACATCTTCAGAACCACTGAGATGGACAGCGTCCAGTCTTGTTCGTTACACTCTCCACTCTCTAATGTGTCTGCTCAGTAAAAGCAGGTTCAATGGGTGCGTGGTGATAGGTTACACAGAAACTACTCAGTCCTAACCCATTTTAAAGAGAGGCGACGGAGGCCCAGGAACAGCAGCTGCTTTGACTATGATCAAGCAGTTAGCTGGAGGCATGACTAAGATGGAAAGAAAAGTATACCTACTGTATATGAATCCACTGTTCCAATACCAACCATCTCTACCACATCTAGACAGCATTAAGGTATCTAGATAATACATCAATTGATTAAACATAATACCAGACTTTGGGCTATGTTTAGGGAAACTTCATTACCATTACAGGGACACTGGATTTCCTTGTAAATTTTGAAGTCAAAATGTTATTTTAAATCCATGCTCTCAATGAGGAGCTCCATCCTGAGAGCACATAGTCACACATTACTGATTCCTTTAGAAGTTATGAGTTTGCTGCTAGGCATTTTCCACTGTAAGGAAAGAAATCTTGAAAGGATTTGGAATATTTAAGGATGGGGTAGCTAACTGCTGAGACTTACATAAATTCCAGATTGATGTCTATGTTTTATAAGTCAAATTAAAATACGAGCAAAGTAAAACTTCCTCCACCCCACCCATGCCCAGGATATCATGTGGGTTGAGGGATAATTATGTATGAGAGAAAAGGACAGCTTTCATTTTGTGTAGAAAATTGTTGACTTTCCACTTTAGTACGTTCTCAAAGGTTGTTTTAGTTTCCTTAAACAACGAACACCTTTTCACTGAGGTTTTAACAGGAGAGTGAGGCTCTGCGCCATGCAGTCGGCATGGAAGCAGACATGCACTTCTGTCCCTGGGCTGGTCTCTAATGCTGTTACAATGATCACCACCAACATAGTGGCTGAAAACAAGACTGTTTATCATTTCACTGTTCGTAGGTTAAAAGTTCCACATGGGTCTTTGAACCCGGTGGTTGTTGATCTGAGATCCTGGCTCCTTGCTGGCTGATGGCCACAGGCCATTCTCTGCTTCTAAAGCCAACTCTGATCCCTTGTCCCATGGCCCCCTCCCTCCATCCTCAAAGATAGAAACAGAGTCCTTCCTACTTAATGGCTCCCCTTCAGGTTCATTTTTCCTCTCTGTTCTTGATTCACACCTTTCTGACTCTGTCTGGAGAAAGTCCTCTGCCTTTAAGGGAAGTGGATATTGCTCTTACATGTGACATGAAATGGGTGTTACTTTGGTGGAAATGCACGGTATGTTTCCAGTATTTTTTAAGATTCCACGTAGAAACAGAATGAGGTGTCTTTTGTGATTTCCATACCACGGATAAACCTTCTACGAAATAGAAGGAATTAAAACAAACTTAAAATGAGAGAACTAGAAGGACTGTTTGGTGCGGCTGCCTTCCATAATTTAGAGATAGGGTACTGAGATCCTAAAAGGTTAAGAAGTTAAGAATACACAGCTTGGGACTTCCCTGGTGGCACAGTGGTTAAGAATCTGCCTGCCAATGCAGGGGACATGGGTTTGATTCCTGGTCCGGGAAGAGCCCACATGCTGCACAGCAACTAAGTCCACACGCCACAACTACTGAGCCTTACCTCTAGAGCCTGCGAATCACAACTACAGAGCCCACGTGCTGCAACTACTGAAGCCTATGCACCTAAAGGCCGTGCTGCACAACAAGAGAAGCCACTGCAATGAGAAGCCCTAGCACCACAATGAAGACTAGCCCTTGCTTACTGCAACTAGAGAAAGCCCATGCACAGCAACAAAGACCCAACACAGCCACAAAAAAAAAAAAAAAAAAAAGGAATACACAGCTTAAGAATATACAGAATTTGGAATGTCTCCAAAGAAGGTATACAGGTGGCCAATAGGCACATGAAAAGATGCTCAACATTGCTAATTATTAGAAAATGCAAATCAAAACTACAGTGAGGTACCACCTCTCACTGACCTCTGACCTCTCTCTGATGGTCAGAATGGTCATCATTAAAAAATCTACAAGTAATGGGGCTTCCCTGGTGGTGCAGTAGTTGAGAGTCCGCCTGCCGATGCAGGGGACACGGGTTCGTGCCCCAGTCTGGGAGGATCCCACATGCACAAGTAACAAATGCTGGAGAGGGTGTGGAGAGAAGGGAATCCTCTTACACTGCTGGTGGGAATGTAAACTGGTGCAGCCACTACGGGAAGCAGTATGGAGGTTCCTTAAAAAACTAAGAATAGAGCTACTGTATGATCCAGCAATCCCACTCCTGGGCATACATACAGAAAAGATGAAAACTCTAATTCAAGAAGATACCTGCACCCCGATGTTCATAGCAGCACTATTTACAATAGTCAAGACATGGAAGCAACCCAAGTGTCCACTGACAGATGAATGGATAAAGAAGATGTGGTACATATATACCGTGGAATACTATTCAGCCATAAAAAAGAATGAAATAACGCCATTTGCAGCAACACAGATGGACCTAGAGATTATCATACTAAGTGAAGTAAGTCAGAGAAAGACAAAATTATATGATATCACTTATATGTGGAGTCTAAAAACTAGTACAAATGAACTTATTTACAAAACAGAAACAGACTCACAGACACAGAAAACAGATGTATGGTTACTTAAAGGGAAAGAGGGTGGTAGATAAATTGGGAGTATGGGATTAACAGGTGCATACCACCATATATAAAATAGATAAATAACAATATATAAAATGGCCTATATAGAAAAAAAGTAGTATTCTTTTTTAAAATTATGTTATGACAATATTTCCTTAGATATTTTTTCATTTGCTATTCCTCAGGGCTGCAGTAGTTTTGCTGCTTGGAAATGTCTTTTCCTAATTTGATATTCTAACACTAAATACCAACAGATATACTTTACTAATCTCAGGATGATTGTGCTAAGTATGTTTATTTTCTAATTATTTAAATCTTTACACCATACCACCTATATATTGATAGGATTTTTATTTTTTACCTGCAGCCTCCAAGCTTTTAAATTTATTGAAGGTACTTGAGGATATGGCAAGCTATTTTGGTTATGTTAAAATATCTAACTATACTCGTGATACAGTTAGTATCACTGTAGTAAAGGTGCTTTTTTTTTTTTTTTAGGTAAAATTTAACCCATTGTAAAAACACTTCTCAAGGTGATTAAGGACTATTGTTGGCAGATTCATATGTCTTTGAATAAAGTGTATTGAGAAAACTATTAAAGAATGTTTTAATACTGAGAACGTTTCATAGTAAGGGAAATGTAAAGACACAGGATGTGTAGGAGTAGAAAAGAAATCATGAACATGAAAACAGTGTGTGTGAAAGGGTGTGCACCCTAATGGAATGGGTTTGAGAGCTGTTGTCAGAGGGAGGTGTGTTCCGATCCCAGTCTAGTCACTTTTGATCAGCTACAGCGTCCCCTGGTTAGTATGCCAACCACCCCAAGATTTGGTGTCCTCGTTTCTTAATTTGGGGTAATAACATTTCCTAACTTTTACTTGTGGATTTTACATGTGGCTAGTCTTGAATCATTCAATGAATGCTAGACTTTAAATCTATTATTGACAATGAAAAAATAAGAAACTTGGTTTCTTAGATATTCTATGCCGCACATTGCTGAAATATAAAACATTTAGTATTTAAATATGTGATACTGTTTAAACCAGTACCATTTCTAGAACTGACTAATGGTTGAGAAATGCCTATACCAGAGGCATAGCTGGTTTTAAAAGATTGAAGTCCTCCCTTCAAAGGTGACTGATGCTTTTTGGTCCCAGAAAATCAGAAATTAACACAAAATCCCAATAGCTTCCTGTTGTTTCTGGCAGAGCCAGTTTACTCGTGTCTTGCTGTTCTTGGGAGGCCTGGGCAGCTGAGTACAAAGATGCTCTGTGTTCTTGGATAAAGAATCCTGTTGGGTTGCTTCCTCAATCAGGTTTTATGATTCTGTTGAAAAAAAGTTACTTTTACTTTCACAATGAATCCTCCTTTCTCATCTATACCAAGGGGAGACCAAGGATTCATTTATAAGCCTTTCTTTTATTTGCTTTTAGGTTCTTTCAAGAGCATTCAATTGCTTTTTTACAGTCATTCTTGGTGCATTGGTATATAAGCTTCATCTCATGACAAACATTACTGCTCTTCTTTTAATACTGATGCAGTGATATTAATGATTTAATTGGTGTTATTAATCTGTATGCCATGTCATGAACTCCCGACACAGAAAATTAAGAAAAAAAACAAAAAAAGAATAGAATCCTAATTGTTTCAATTGCTGTTTGAAACACATGAATACCCACCTCCGCTGAGTTGCCTAACATACAGCTATTTGTTTTTCGTTTTCTTTTAAACACATAGCATTTGTGAAGGGGAGAATGTTAAAGTTACAATGCCATTTGAACCTTGCTTTTCTGAGTGAGCTACAGTAGTTGAGTATATGAGGGTAGATCTCTTAAAGCCAAAGGAAGGCAGTGAATAAGATCAGAGAAGCATAATGTTATTTAATCCAGGCTTCATTTGGAAAGATCAGTAGAGAAATATAAATTAATCATGCTAATAAGTATAGGAGTCAAATAATGCCATTCAGGATGATATGACTGATATTTATTTGCATATACCAAATAACTTGAAGTCACTTTGAAATACTTCATAAATAAAAAATTAAGGTGTCATTATCCTTAGAAAGATATATATTCATATTAGAAATACAAAATAAAAATTTGGGATATCATCAACTGTAAGCTCTATAAGAGAGGTTTGGATATATAATAAAGAGCAGCAGAAGGAAAGAGTTAAAATAATATAAACAAAATCTACCAGGGAGGCTCTGAAGTAATTCCCCCATTATTCTCAATATAGACTAGAATTTCATTATTTTTCTAATTTTGAGACATGTAACTAAAGCAGGAAAGGGAGAGTTTAAAAATTAATCAGAGAAAAACCATAAAGATTAAACCAGACCAAGTATAAAATCTTGAAAGGAATCAAGGTTTTAAGTAGGACAACATTGATGAAGGGACCGCTACTTTTTTAAATAGAAAAATGTTGTTCAAAGATGGTACTTACAGGTTCTGAATGCCTATTAATAATGGAGTGAGGGGAACGGGATCTAAATAAAAGTGCATGTGTTTACTGCAATCAATTAGAAATAAAAAATATTAAACAGAAGGGTATAAAATATGTACACACTCATTTATCATTCTAGGACTTCAGGGGTTCCTGTCTAAGGAACAAGAATTACAGATGAGAATTAAGGAATGACAAAAAAACAACAACAGCAACAAAATTTAGGTATAATTTTAAAGCCAGCTAATCAGTGGCAACTGAAAGGACACTCCAGCTAACATTCTCTTTTTTCTAGAATTGTCTTTAGACCCGTGAAACAGAAAAGACTGCAAGAATCAAGGCCATGTGTGGCATGGTCAAGGAGATGTTTGAGATGTTTAGGTACATTTCTAGAAAGCATCATGCAGTCCATATTTCTGTTCCATCGTTTGTCGTATATGTGTGTGGGAGAGGTCCTCTAAGTGTTAAATGCCATCAAAAAGTTCTCCTTCATGGGAGCTTCGCAACACTGGGCCAGTGCATGGTCAGGGAGCCTGGAGGGTGCTGTGCTGGCTGCTCTGAGGCGGGTCTGAGGCTCAGTGTGGGTGCCATCCGCCTTGACTCTATCTCAGGGCCAGGATAGGGGCTGCCAGGCCTGGGTCCCTGCTTCGCCTGCAAACTGTGCTGGAGGGGCCACACTGATGGATCCGATTCAGGGTGTTGGCATAGAGCAGAGGATGAGGAGACACCTTCTGAGCAGAAAGTTTCTGTAGAAGTGCCACAAATAAATACTTCAAAGACAGACCTGTCCACCCTGAAGTCCTATTCCTGGCAGAGGTTCTGCTTGTACTTAGAAGGTGGTTTGCATCTATCTGAGGACCTTGGCACAAACCCTGGTCAGAAACTGTGTGGGGCAGGTGTGAACTTTCACCAGAACAGTGGAGAGGAACTCTTTAGAAGAGATGTGGGTAGGACCTTTATGAAGAGCCACATAGTCCGTGCATACAAGAAGTCTTTCACATGCCAGGAGCCTGGGAAGGATTTCCCTGGTACCTCTGGCCTTCTCCAGCACCAGGTCACTCCACAAAAGGACACCAAGTGTGTGGAGGCCTCTCACAATGGACAAAGGCAGTACAAATGCCACGAATGTGGGAAAGCCTTCTGCCAGAAGTCCAGGCTTGCTCAGCACCAGAGAGTCCACACTGGAGAGAGGCCTTATGAATGTGATGAATGTGGGAAAGCCTTTGGCTATAAATACATACTTGTTCAGCACCAGAGTGTCCACACTAGAGAAAAGCCTTATGGGTGCAGCAAATGTGGGAAAGCTTTTAGTGACAAACACACACTTGCTCGGCACCAGCAAATTCACACTGGAGAAAGGCCTTACAAATGCAGTGAATGTGGGAAAGCCTCTGCCGCAAATACAGACTTGCTCAGCATCAGAGAGTCAACACTGGAGAGAGGCCTTATGAGTGCTGCGAATGTGGGAAAACCTTCACCTGTAAACCCATACTATTTAAGCACCAGAGAATCCACATTGGAGAAAGGCCTTATAAGTTCAGTGAATGTGGTAAAGTCTTTAGATGCAACTCCAGCCTCATTACTCATAGAAGAATTCACATGGGGGAAAGGCCTTATGAGCGTAGAGAATGTGGGAAGTTCTTTAGCCAAAGATCTCAACTTATTGTGCACCAGAGAATTCACACTGGAGCCAAGCCTTATGAGTGCAGTGAATGTGGGAAAACCTTCACCACTAAAAGCAAACTTGTTCAGCACCAGAGAGTCCACACAGGAGAAAGGCCTTATGAATGTGGAGAATGCAGGAGAGCCTTCAGCTGTAAACGCATGCTTGTTCAGCACCAGAGAATCCACACTGGAGAAGGCCTTATGAGTGCAGTGAATGTGGGAAAGTCTTTAGGTACATCTCCAGCCTCATTAAACATAGAAGAATTCACACTGGGGAAAGGCCTTATGAGTGTAGTGAATGTGGAAAGTTCTCTAGGCAAAGCTCCCACCTTAAAGTCCACCAGAGAATTCACACTATAGCAAACACTTATGAGTGCAGTGAATGTGGGAAACATTTTAACCAAAACTCTACTCTCATTTCGCACCAGAGAGTTCACACTGGAGCAAAGGCTTATAAGTGCAGTGAATGTGGGAAACGTTTTAGCCAAAGCTCCACTCTTACTAAGCACCAGAGTTCACATTGGAGAAAAACCACGAGTGCACTAAATGTGGAGATTTCTTCAGCCAAAACTCCCAGCTTACTCAACACCGAAAAGTTCATGCTACAGAAAGGCATCGCCAGTAAAGGAAATGTGGAAAAGTTTTCTGTCAAAGTCTGCTCTGACTGAGCACCAGAAACTTAACAGCCCAGATGGACCCTATGAGCGCAGTGAATGTAAGAAAGCTTTCAGCTGAAGGTCTAACTTCATTCGTCACCAGAAAGTTCCTACTGGAGAAAGGCCTTCAAATGAGATGAGGAGAGCAGCGAATGAGCTGTCTCCTTAGTTAGTACATCATACTGAACAGGCTCTGTGAGGGAGTCATCAACTGGAAGTTGAATGCCATACATCTAAACAGCCCTAGTGTGCAGACTGCCTATGAGTACCAGGTTCGTAGGGAGCTTTTAAGGAGCTATGCTGTACTTTCTGACTTAATGTCACTGTGAGCTTCTTACCTCACTCAAGTAGTAGAGCCCCATTCTTGGCACCAGTCACCTCAGTGTGATCAGGGTAAGCAGATCTTTGTGCTCTCTTATCCCCTTAGAAATGCATGAATAGCCTGAGCACTTGGGTGTTGTCATTCTCTTTGGTCCTGTCAGGACCAAAGCAGCTTTGACCAATGGAATCCAGTCTGGGTTCTGCTGGTGGCTCACAGAGGTTCAACTTCTTTGGTGGCATTGTCTCATATCATGCTCAGGATAGGTTTTTCAAGGTCTAAGTCACTCCGGGAACTATTTGCCTCAGTTTGCTCTGCTCTATACCATAACGAAGATTATTATTTAAGCCACCTTTCACCTTGGGGTTTGTTCACTGTCAGACTGGTGTTGAGAACCAAACTGGACGGTCAGGATGATGAGGAACTGGTTTTGTGAGTGTTCCAAACTTCGTACACCTCAATGAGGATAGTATCATGGCAGAGAATAGTTTTCACTCCAGTTTCGGTCCAATCTGTTGTCCAAGGCCTCCTAGGGTAGACTGCAGGGCTCTGTCGGACTAAGGTTGAGTTCTGGATGCCAGAATTTTTGATGGGTCCCGAGGTCACCTGAGATGCGGACAGTTGTGAGAACCACCAGTGATTTTTGGAGCAGCATGAATGGTTCACTTTTTCACGTGGGATGTCACATCATGCCCCCAGTACTGTTCAAGAGAAGAAATTCTCTAGGTCCAGCTGGAAAAGAGCCATGTGCCATAACGTGCCCAAAGTGGTAGGCTGGTGTTCCTGAGTGTTAGATTACAGGCGTCAGGTGGGAACCATACTTCGTACAGAAACACTCATGGAATTAATAGGGAGTGAGAGACAAGCAAACAAGAAGGGATAAGCCTTTTCTAAAGTTTCATCCACAAATGTTCCAGTGACTGTGTCTGTTTAGGATAAAGTTTTTGAAGAAATTCTCAGGAGTTCCAGAGCTGTTCCTCTCCTCCTGAGCCCCCAGTCAGTGTCAGACTGAATAATGTAAAGGTTTTAGGAATCAGCATCTGCAAATAATTTATCTCAAGGCCATTGCTGCACAGTGAAAACAATGAGGAATGAGAGTGGAAATTGTGTCGTCCAGGCATGTGAATTTTAGTACCCAGACAGAGTTCCTGGATAACTTAAGTGGAAACAACTTTCACTGCTCACCAGTCTTCTTTGCTACTGCTACAGATTCCCTCCCATGGGCAAGGGGAGGTGATGGGGTTAATGTGAGGTTGCCAGAGTTCTACTGAAAAGGAGATTTAGCAAAGAGATTAAGATTTTTATGTGAAGCCAATTTCTATTAAAATTTAATTAGCTGTATAGTTGGTATGCACTGAACAGAACATACCTAAAATGCACAGCTTGGTAAGTTTTAGTACTTGTAAAGATTTTATGTGAAGCCAATTTCTATTGAAATTTAATTAGCTGTATAGTTGGTATGCACTGAACAGAACATACCTAAAATGCACAGCTTGGTAAGTCTTAGTACTTGTAAAGCCACGGAACCATCATCATAACAAACATCTGTCACTGCCATATCTACTTTCTGACATCTCTCCCAGGACTTTCAGGCAACTACTATTGACTGACTTTTCTCCCATTCAATTAGTTAGTGTTTTCTAGACTTTTAATATCATTGGCTCCTTAATGTTTACTTTTGTGTTTGTCTTTTTTTATCTCCATGCATAGTTACTTTGAGATTCATCTAAGTTGCCGATGTGAATAATTCGTTTTTTTCATGATAATATACTGTTTTGATATACCATTATTTCACTGGTATTCATCTGTTAAAGGATGGCGTTTTGTGGTTTCCAGTTTGTCTCTCACAGATAAGTTTACTATTAACGTACATAAAATCCTTTATATGAACACATGGCTTCATTCTAAAATGAATGACTGTATCCAAATGCATTCCCATCGACAGTATGGGAACATTCCAGTTCCCCTGTGTTCCTCACCAGTACTTGGTTGGTATGGTCAGTAGTTTGAATATTTCCTGTTTTAAAAGCGTGGAGACGTATCTCACTGTGGTGTGATTGCATTTCCCTAATGAGTCATGATGTTGAACATTTTTGTGTTCATTTGCCAAGTGTGTGTCTTCTTTGACAAAATGTGTTTTCTTATTAGTAACTGAGAAGTTAATAAATGTGTTGGAATTTGAAAACAAAACAAACAAAACAAACAAAAACAAACAAGCAAACAAACAAAAAAAGTTCTCCTTCATGTTGGTAGGATGGTATCGCTTTAATGCAGTATAGGATGAATAGTATAGGCACAGAGAAGACTGATCAGAGAGAGGCAAACCAGTACAGCCAGCCTTGGCTTAGTAAACCATGATAGTCAATCACCAGCATTAAACAGGGTGTCATCGGTGGAGGGAACCGCAGCACCCTCAGAAGCACCATAGTAAAAATCTAGTACTTTAAACACTGAGAATTTACAGATGTGGTCACTCTAAACAATGAGCACTTAGACCTCAAATTCCAGGAAGTAGGGACCAGCTCAAATTACTAGGACAATCCTGGATGTACGCTCAGCAAAGCCATAGGACAAAGCCCATTGCTGTAGGCACCCTCACGAGTACTTCCACAAACGCCTTAATAAGGAGAAACTTGTAGTTGCCTTCAGAACCTTCCTGAAAAATTTAAATTAGCAGCAAGTGAAATATAATAGAATGACTAATAATTTTTGGGTAATTACACAGTGCTGCTACTTTGGATACCTTAGCTCAGATTATCTTGATGATGTCCCTGGAGAACGATTATGATCCTTTTTTCATATCAGACAAGTCTGAAGCTCAGAGAATAAGAAGTAGAGATATGATCAGAACCCAACATGAATGGGTCCCAGGGACCCCTTCGGAAGGGCGCCACAATATTTCTGTGAATTTGTAGTGTAGACTGCATTGTTCTCAACTTCCGTATAAAGTCCCTAGTTAAATAAAACCTCCAGGTATTATTACTACCCCAAAATTATTTAAACAGAGTGGTTGCTACATGATAAAAGTCAAGATTATTGTACCTAAGGGAGCAAAACCAAGTAAACAGTTATGGAAGACTGACTTAATTCACTTCTAATTTTAACGTCACACATTACACTCAGCAATATATCTCTCATCTCTAAAGACATTTTAGGAAGAGTTGTAGAAATACAAAGCATCTTCTTTTAGAATTACTAGATGATTTAGGTTTTATTCTATTATTTTACCAGTATCTAATCCTGTAGCTTCCACAAATCACCTTACTATTTTCTGCTTATCTTCATCTTTAAAATGAGATAGTAACACCTCTTCCACAAAGTTACCGAAAAGATTAAAGACACGGGTGTTTGTGAAAACACTTTACAAGCTAACAATGATTTGTCAGTATAAATCTAGCTTATCCTCATAAAACATGTGTCTGATTTCTACGTAGTGAATTTTCTGTGTATGGTTCACTCCAGCCTGAGACTCACCTGAAAACCTTTTATTTAGATCAGAACTTCATCATGATGCTGCCAGACTATATATTCACAGTGAGGCCACATGGAGATGGGTAATTAACAAGGGTCGATTCAAACTTCCTGTCTTACCTCCTGTTGTTATTTTACCAAAGAGAGCTAGCCCACACTGAAAACAGAGCATCTCCCAGGAGCAGGAGGCAAGGCAGGGAAAGAAACAATTAAGCCTAATTGACTCAGCAGGTGGATAAAACCAGAAAACTGGGTCTAGTAAATGAGAGAGTGCCCTCAGTAGTTAAGATGACTGTTTTTGGTCTGGGGAAGGATGAAAAGGGTGGAATGAGGTGGAGAGTATTTCCCAAAGAGCACTGTCCATTAGGTTACAGTGACTGGGGAAAGACGTACAAGTAAAAGCCTATTATACTAAAATCAGCATTAGAAATACAACAAATGTCCAGATTCTTTTCCCTTACAGGTTATTATAAAATGTTGAATATAGTTCCCTGTGCCATAGAGTAGGTCCTTGTTGGTTATCTGTTTTATTTTTATTTTATTTTGGAGTATAGTTGATTTTACAATGTTGTGTTAGTTTCAGGTGTACAGCAAAGTGATTTAGTTACACATATGCATATATCTATTCTTTTTCAGATTCTTTTCCCATATGGGTTATTACAGAATATTGAGTAGAGTTCCCTGTGCTATACAGTATACAGTAGGTCCTTGTTGATTATCTATTTTATATATATAGTAGTGTGTATATGTTAATCCCAAACTCCAAATATATATAGACCTGAATCACTTTGCTGTATACCTGAAACTAACACAACATTGTAAAGCAACGATAGTTCAATAAAAAAGAAATGCCTGGTAAATTAAAAAAAAGCAACAACCCATATGTCCAAACAAGTGTATTCTTGAAATATAACACATCTTTAAAAAATCATAAACATAGGTGGTTTTCTTTTTCACCATCTAATCCTAAACATGCAGCAAGCACATACCCTAAATCAGATTGTTTCTAGAGGATTGGCTTTTAAAACATTCTCTCTGTGTGTGCTTACTACCTGTGATACACACACATGCATACACATAAAAGGGAGTCAAAGAGGAAAAGTAAATGGGGAAGCATGTGGTCTTCTAGGCTTCAGATCTATGAGTCTCAAGGAAGGGCAAGTATGAGTTTAGTTCTGACACACTCAACAGTTTCTCTAAACCTCAAACTGTCCATGTCACTGCAAAGGGCTCGCCTCTATAATACAGCAGCCATAGGAACATGGGGGGAAACATTAGACTTAAGCCTTTGGCTTCATGATGGCAAATGCTAATTTACCACTGTTCTGGGTGGCAGTGCCAAGTTAAAACTCAAATCTATCAACTCTATTGGTAATATTTTAAAAATCAGTGTTTTGTGTATATAAATGCAAAAAATTATATATATATATAAATATTGTTGAGGTAAGAATAAACATAAATATGGGCTAAATGTATAATATATTTTTATTATTATGAAATTACCATCACATTATTGAAATTACTTATGAGAATTAATATTCTCATATGCTATCATTAATGAATAATCTAGATCAGGGTTTGGCAAACTACAGCACGCAGGTTGGTAGTCCGTTTTTGCAAAAAAAAAGCCCACAGTCATCTTGATAATACTGTACGGGGCCTCTGATTATTTCATTCTTTTGATTATGTTTCCATAAATGTCGATTCTGCTTTCTCCTAATCCCTTTCAATAAATTTATATTGGAGTTCTATTAGCCCCTTGGAGAGCTCAAAATTTCTCCAGGATTCCTAATGTATTTTCTATGTCCTATGAGATCATGCATGCAAAGGACTTAGCACAGAAACTGGCACAGGGCGAGCATACAGCAAATCATACTTTTTACATATCAGTAATGCTTTCTGCAAGGGAGGCCATCGTGGAAATTCCCTGGGTGCAAGATTATGTGTGGGTAATTCCGTTACTGCTACTGACTACTACCCTTGACAGTAATGATCTACACCTCTATCCAGTAAACCTGGAGTGCCTCAGAAGAGCTTTCTATCTGACTCTACCAATTTTACAATATTTCTCTTTGAAATTACAAGCTCTCATTGTGATTTTCCTAAGGAAATACTGGGCTCTTTACTCAGGCTTCTTCTGCTACAGAGAAGGTATAATGATCAACATTCAGCCACTATTTACTTTTAGGGACTACTATAAAATGGAATTGTTTATGGGAAAAGAATAGATGATTCATTTTTAGAAGATTTGGAAGAGACACACTTTTTGGTGAGTTTTTAAACAACTATAATACTATATTACACTACATTTTAATGTTTAGAATACATTGATATATGGGTATATAATGGTATAGATAAATGATAACCATTATTATTAGTTATTTTTTGACTATTATCTGATGAATTGACATCAATACATACAAACAAAGTCACTATCAGAGGTATGCTGCTCATTCCAAAGCTGCTTTACTTCTTTAAAATGTCAGAACCCTTCTTTAGGAAGTAATTGAAGTCCTGTGTTTAATCTAATTCCCAGTGGCGGCAAATATATGCTAATTAGTCTGGTTAATATTTTTATTTGAAAGTAGTCCAGCCTCATGCAGAATCTGACATTACTTTTGCATCCCTTATATTTTTACAGCATTTTAGGGTTGACCAATATTTTCACATATATATCATTTTTATTGTTTAAAAAGTCAAATGCAACTAACTCAAATCAGCTCACAGGATAATTTTTATGGAAGGGCTCATATGCCTTGGAAGCATGTATTGCCCAAAGAAGCATGACCAGTCTGAAAGACAAAACTCGCCAGGATATATATTTAACGAAGCTCATTCATTTATTTGTCCTTATTTCCTTATGCACAGTCCTAAACCTAATACAGTTACAGAGAAGGAACATTATGCAAGGGTTATAAATGTCAAGAACAAAGAGGATACCAGGTTTAGTTCAAAGAAACACAGGCAACATCAGCTGCGTGCCCCCAGCCGTATTTTCAGGCTTCTCTGGCAATCTGGGTTGAGCATTTTTATAAATAGTCTCCACTGCAACATTTCATCACTGAGAAAATCCAGATGTGAATGCATAAAACCAAAGGAAAGTGTAAATAAGAAATAAATCCTGTTAACTGAGGCTTGCTGATGCCAGAGCCCTTTCAGCAGCAGACCCTGGGGGTTTCCATGGCACAGAAGCCAATGCGTCTGCATCTTTAGCTTGCAAACAGCACAGGAAGATTGTTCCCCTGGCTCAGCCCTCCAGGCCACTGTTTTTCCTTTTCCTTTTTTTTCAATAAGAAAAGAAATATACCTTACTTGCTCCAACCAGTTGTTAAGTAAGTTCTTGCCTTTTAAGCAAACGTCCTTTTCTCTTCCCTACCAGCAACAAGGGATGCAAAGAGCCATTCAACCACCATGGAGCCCTTGAGAACGTCTGCTGAATACACACTTGTGCATTGCATTTTGTAGACATTTACCCCAGTCACAGACTCCTAGCATAACTGACCAGACAGTTAGCACCTTTAACAATCTAGTGGGTTTACAATAGGGAATCATGTCTGAAAAACCAACAACAGGTCCATCTTGACGACCAGCCTGAGGGTAAGCAGACTTGTGCATGCTTTGAGCTCCATCCTCTGTGTCCCGCCTCTGGTGATATGAAGGGACTTTGCCCCTACTACATTATCTGTAACTAATTACAACCTGAAGTAGGAGAAATGCAAATATCATGAGCTTGATACTCTGGAACTCAAAGTGCTTCATTCTGCTGTATTGTTTTTGTTCACAGCTCTTTTAACTGGGGAAAGGGGAAAGGAATGCTGCCTTTGATCTGTCACGGCCGAGACCTTGTCTAATTAGTTTGCAAAAGCGCAAGTCGTTGTAAGACTCAAGTTATGGCTTGTTCTTGTCATTACCCCTCACTCAAAGGATTAATATCTTACCCTAAATAGGGTAACTACACCTGCAGAGAGATTTTCCTGCTGCTACATCTGATTTCCCTCTGCTGTGCTCCACCCTTTCCTTAAGACTGATCTTATCTCCGACTCAAGCTTCTGCCTCCAGAGACGGGGGGCTGCTATTGCCCGAAATCCCACAATCGTGGCTGTGGTTTTTGCCCAATCCAGTGAATATGGCTCCCAAGTAAGGAAAGCAGGCTGAAAGGTGACACTTTGTGAGGTACAATGGCCAAGCAGGAAGAGGTAATTTCCTCCTATGTAGACTAGCATCGTGAAAACAATATCCGCTCCCCACAAAAAGTCTGGGTTCACACTTGCTTTGCAATCACTTATGATACTTGGGTCCCTTTCTAGATCCTTGTTTTCTCTGTAGTCATTTACCTTTTTATTTTGTTCCATCCAAGAGAGCTTACTGCAGGGTTTATAGAGAAACACTATCACCTTAATTCATGTTTAGCATCAAGGTGACAATAGGACCCAGAAGCCAGTCTTTTAGAAACAGATACATGAAGAAGAGAATTAGCAATAATAAGGCCAGAAGGGCAGTGGAAAACTCAGTTTGGGGGGTCAAATAGATCTTATTTAAAATTGAGGCCCTGAGAAAACCATAATTCAAAAAGAGTCATGTACCAAAATGTTCATTGCAGCTCTATTTACAATAGCCAGGACATGGAAGCAACCTAAGTGTCCAT
>NC_041233.1:112848718-112886579 GCF_002837175.3 Physeter macrocephalus
TTAGATAGCTAGTGGGAAGCAGCCGCATAGCACAGGGAGATCAGCTTGGTGCTTTGTGACCACCGAGAGGGGTGGGATAGGGAGGGTGGGAGGGAGGGAGATGCAAGAGGGAAGAGATATGGGGATATATGTATATGTATAACTGATTCACTTTGTTGTAAAGGAGAAACTAACACACTATTGTAAAACAGTTATACTCCAATAAAGATGTTAAAAATAATAATAATAAATTTAAAAAAATAAAATAAAATTGAGGTTTTTTTGTTCATTAATTTGTGCCCCTGTACTTAATCAAATGTCCTCAATTCATTCAACTGTGAAATGATATTATTCTTAAAGCAGTGCTGTGATAGTGTATATGCAAATTTCTTGGCATATTATAAATGCTGACTATTGAATAACCATTATTCATTGTAGTAATTAATATTTGTAGAATAATTAGCATGCATTATCTTCATATAGACCAGAAAAGCATGTTTCACAACTATGATTCCCATATTATAGTTAACATATTGAGGGTCAGGAATATTGGGTGACTGCTAGCAGGTGTCCAGCTAGTAAATGGAAACCAGAACTTAAAACAAGCTCTTCAGCCACTTGGGAAGACAGCTGGGCACCTTCTTACAAAATTAAACATACAGTCTCTGCCACCCATCCACAGTTTCACCTTGTGCGGTTTTGGTTACCTGTGGTAAACTATAGTCTGAAAGTACTAAATGAAAGATTCCAGAAATAAACAACTCCTAAATTTCAAATGGTGCACCATTCTGAGTAGTGCGACGGAATCGTTCACCATCCTGCTCCCTCCTGCCCAGAATCCCCACGCATCTCCATCATCCACTCCTGGCGTCCAACCGTCAACATCATCCAGGATCACCCAGAGCAGGTGATCCTCCTAACCTACCGTCAGAAGGTCAGCAGTAGCCTAACACTGCATCCCAAGGCCTCTGACGTTCTCCTCACTTCATCTCAGCACGTAGGCGTTTTATCATCTCACATCATCACAAGAAGGGTGAGTAGAGTACAACAGTACATTTTGAGAGAGCGTGGCCACATTCACATAACTTTGATTTCAGCATATTACTCTAATTGTTCTATTTTATTATTAATGATTGTTATTAATCTCCTACTGTACCTAATTTATAAATTAAACTTATCATCAGTAGGCATGTATAGGAAAAAAAATAGTATATGTAGGGTTTGGTACTATCCATGGTTTCAGGCATCCACTGGGGGCCTTAGAACAGACCCCCACAGATAAAGGAGGAACAACCGTACTCTTGCAATATGATCAGCGATCATGCTCCTTGGTATTTACCCAAAGGAGTTGAAAACATGTCTACGCAAAAACTCGCACACTGATGTTTACAGCAGCTATAGCCCTAATAATTGCTGAAACTTGGTAGCAACGAGATATCCTTCAGTGGGTGAATGCATAAATAAACTGTTGTTCATACAGACACTGGAATTCATTTAGTGTTAAAAAAACAAATGAGCTACGAAGCCATGAAAAGACATGAGGGAACCTTAAACGCGTATGACTAAGTAAAGGGTCCAATCTGAAAACGGTACTTACTGTGTGATACCAACTCTATGACATTCTGGGAAAGGCAAAGCTATGCAGACAGTAAAAGGATCAGTGGTTGCCAGGGCTTAGGGAGGAGGAATGAACAGACAGAGCATAGGGCGTTTTTAGGGCAGTGAAACTACTCTGCATGATACCACAATGGTAGAAGCACATCATTATCCATTTGTCCAAACTCACAGAACGGACAACACCAGGAGTGAACCCTAATGTAAACTCTGGGTGATGGTGACCTGTCACCATAAGTTCATCAGTTGCGACAAAGGTACCATCTGGTGTGGGATGTCGATAATGGGGGAGGACTTTGCATGTGTTGGGGTAAGGCATATATGGGAAATCTCTGTACCTTCCTCTCAATTTTTTTGAACTTAAAACTGTTCTAAGCATTAAGTTTTAATTTAAAAAAATAGAAAACATCAACAACAACAACTGTGGGGGAGCAATACTTGCCACTCGAAAATGTGTCTCTTTGGTGTGAGGAGAACTTAGGGCGATTATTTTTAAGAAAGAGAAGACTCAGAAAGTCTTTCTATTTAACTCCCCCTTAATTGCCTAAAAGACTTTAGATAAAGGGCCTGTTCCAGGAATAGCGCCATCATCAGAGATGTCTGCTGAGCACATGGGTGGCAGGGCCTAGAGATCAGAATCCACCCTGCCACTGTCTCTGCCTGGCCCAGCTGACACTTGTTTACCAAACCTTTGCTTTCATCTCCATGTGCATTGCCTCTCCCAGCTCTGAAGTCCCAAACCAGTACCCTCGACATCCTCTTTTGTCTTTAGCTGAAGATGGCACTTAAGCTGAGGGCTTCATCCATTTTGGTGAGTGACTCAGTTTTCCTGGGTCTCTCCCATGTATACGTGTTATTAAGCTTTTGTTGATTTTCTTCTGTTAATCGGTCTCCTGTCAATTTAATTCTTAGACCAGCCACACGAACCTAGAAAGTTAGAGGAAAATGTCTTCCTTCCTGACACAATAAACAAGTTAAGAAAACATACAAGCAACAACAAAATAAACTCTGACTTCATGATGCCAGAGTTTCTTCACCT
This sequence comes from Physeter macrocephalus, assembly GCF_002837175.3. Classification (NCBI taxonomy): domain Eukaryota; kingdom Metazoa; phylum Chordata; class Mammalia; order Artiodactyla; family Physeteridae; genus Physeter; species Physeter macrocephalus. The sequence continues at coordinate 112,851,351 of NC_041233.1, forward strand.
GCTTGTGCTGCCTTTCTCAGGCCACACTTGAAGTCCACCAAACGCCAATTATCGCAAATCTCAGCAGCACAACCAGGCCACACTCTTCAGAAAGACATCGTATAAAATCCTGAACATTTTCATTGCGTATAAAATCCTGAACATTTTTAGTCTAAAGAAATCTCATCTGAGGATTAGAATTGTAGATTTTTGTCTGTCTATAATTAAACCATAAGTATTTTCAAAGACATTTTAGTTTTGCGGTACTTAGCTTAGAAACACCTACATGTCATTTCCTTTGCAGATATTGAAAATAAACTCTGCATCTATAGCTATTTTTTACTGTATATTTTTGCACAATGTAGCTCTTCTGTGACTCATACTTTTGCAAATGACCATTTCATCTTTCTCTCCTTAATCTGAAACAAAAAGTGAAAGTGCAGAGAATTCGGCTGTTTCATTTTCTAGATAATATTAGTTATCAAGATTCCCGGTTATAAGCATTTTCACAAAGTCCACCAAATTGAATTTAGAAAGCAGTTAAACTCTTTTTTCAATAAATACATTCACCCTAGAAAGTTTCATGACAGGCAGGCTTTGATTTTGGAGGAAGAAAAAAGTGTTGTGTTTGGATTCTTACTAACAAAAGAATTCTTAAAAAAAACTCAGAATTTTTTTTTTTTCTTGGCCAAGGACAACTTCAGATTAGAAGGGATTGACCTAAGACTGAGGTCCATACAGTGCTACTATCTGGAAATCAGAGCATTAACTCCAATTATAAAGTCCGGCCTCTTCTAAAAATGTACATAAATGTATATTAAGTCAATAAAATGCACAGCTTTTAGTTCACAGAGGTAACATGTCATTAGTAATCAGCAAATCTATCTCCCGCACTGGAATTTTACCGATAATCAAGATATACTCAGCACTGCCCTCATAATAAGAAGAACCACATACCAGGATGCCTGCTTACAGAAGAGGAACCCAAAATGAGTACATGAAGTAAAGTGCTCCGAGCCACACAGGGGTGAGGGTGTCCCCCCCACCAAGCCAGACTGTCCCCGAGGCTATCACCTAGGGGCTGAGAAGGGCTGGATGGGGGCTGTTGGAGCTGGAACTACATTCAGATGCTGGGATCTCACTTGGGTGAGGCTTTGGTGACCTGCCTGCTTGTCAGAACAATGTACCGGGGATTAAACCATTTGTGTGGCCATTAGGTAATACTACTACTTTAATAATAATAATAACCCTTATGCACATTGCACTGCTACTGCTGGCCCCCGAAGTAGACCCAGCTACTGGTTGTCCCACTTCATGGACTGGTAATTTCACATTCTTGAAGCTCCCTTCATTTGTCTACGCTGCAGGAAGCTCTGATCATTACCAACCAAAGCCAGTCCGAAGCCTACACTCAGGAAAGTGTCAAATACCAAGGCTCCAAACAGTAGTGCGAGCTGCAAGCGAGCCAGGCCTCCCCTGGCTGCACCCTGGTGGGGTCTTACGTGGAGACGCAGAGGAAAGGCTTGGCCTTGGGACCGTCCAATCCAAGGAGGATGTTCCTGTATCAGTGAAATCACACCTCCAAAGCCAACACTTTATGTCTGCTTTTGTGACAGATTTCCATACGTTCAACTAGACTGAAAATCAGAGTTGCCCAACCCAAAGTAAAAGAGAATCTTAAAAGTTCTGACATGTCAGAAGAGGTTTGGCTGGTGCTGAATAAGTGAGGTTAGTGAACAAGATGGTTATAGGCAGGTGCACATGACCATGAGTAAGTTTTTCCATGAGTTCTGAGGGAGTGTCCTAGGCCTGGTCCTCTATATTTTTTTAATTAGCATGAGCTGCTTTTATTCAACTTTATATCAACTCAGAAAACCTGGTTCCAGAAATTTCTCCCTGCTGTTGTATAATCTTTTGGGTAAATCCCACCCAATGACCTAAAGCCAGTCTACAGCAACTAGAAAAATGATCTTCTGGCATTCCAATGTGACATGTGGACCTTTGAATCTTTTATATTTTCTAAGGGGCAATTCGTTTTCCTTCATAAGTATTTTATTTTCCCTTACCCTTTTTTTCTACACTGGATTTCAATGTCTGTCATGCCTCTATTATAAAAGAGGGGCAAATATTTTTGTATACGTGAAGTGCCTAGTATTTCAATGTCATGCCTCTATTATAAAAGAGGGGCAAATATTTTTGTATACGTGAAGTGCCTAGTAGAACAGGATGATAGGCAATAGGTTTTCATATTAATATTAGATTTAAATGAAGACCTACCTGGAAAGATCTTAACCATACTGCTCTCTCTTCAGATAACATGAAAAGAAGAATCTAGGGTGAGTGCACTGCCTTGAAAGCAAGGCTAGAAAGATAGAATGCCATTAAAACTAAAATTATTAAGGCCCTTTTCCGGCCCTTGTTCGGATCTCATACTGACAGCATTGGAAATTTATGTTTGTAAAGATGACTAAATTAGGCTCATAAGTGGTAAAATATTCAACGCTGAAATGGAAGTCCTCAAGTTTTTAGCTGATATTGGAAATTCTGAAATCGATTCTGGGCACAGAATTAGTAGGAGAGGATATTTATACAGCCACAAGTCAAGAAACGGATCTCGGGAGGTCATCTGTGCCTTCCATCTTCCTCCGTGAGATTTTCAAGCCCCATGGCAAAAGAGGAACATGTCTCTGTAGCGTGTTCCATGTTGGACGTGGTCTGCTGATGGCCTGGCCCCTGCGGCTGCTCAGTGAAGGTGACACCACGTCAAGATGGTTGATGGAGATGAGTCATGAGAGGGTAAGCCCTGGCACAGACGGCTTCTCTAACTGCATGCACTGGGTCCCTTACTGTGCAATGAAGTACGGGTGGGAATCTCTGGGCTTAGTCTGATGGTAATTATGTAATTTACATGGAGAGTAAAAACGAGCAGGGGATGAGAGGGTGAGGCAGGTCCGAAGGGAGGGCACCAACAGCTCTTGGGTACCACGAGGTCCCTACACTGTGTCAGGTGCACTGCTATTACCTGTAGCACTCTTGTAAGCTTTGGAGCCGGAGACCAGGAGAGATTTAGGGCGTTGATTACCCTGAATATTGCCAGAAAGCTGGGTTGCCCGAGGTACTGAATTATCCCTGTCTCTCCCCTCAGCCCTGTGCCTCTAGGAAAGTCTTCTAGGTCCACAGGATCCCGGCTTAGGTTCAGCTCACGCCCCTGTGACTAGTTCAGATGGAGGCCCTGGTCCTAGATTTGCCTTTCAGAGGAAAACAGAAATTGACACAACAAATAAAGGAAAAATGAAGCACATTCTTGGGACTAGTTCATTGTACACAATTACAGCCTTTTCATTCTCACAGAAATTCTACAAGATGGAAGTTATTACCCTGATTTCATACATGGGGACATGGGCACCTGAACATGGTCAGGGAGCCTGTATGGGATCGTGATACAGCAAGGCTGGGGTTTAAACCCCAAGAGTGACAACACCCAAGATCAGGCTTTCCCAGCCACACCCCTAAATTAAAGTGTTCAAAAGGAATGCCACGTTATAGGAAGTTTAATGCATCTGGTCCAGCAGCTAGAGGGGGCATCTGAGAATGAGAAAGAACTGCCAGCATTTTTATACACACAGAATTTACAAATATCAACAAGATCGCCATTGTGTAGAGAGAAGTGTGAGATGAGAGAAAAATAAAGTCCATTTGCTTCTGCAAATGCATTTTAACAACAGCTCACAAGCCCAGACAACTCATCGCTCCAACCACCTTTGCTTTTAAGCAAGAGCTTTATTTCACCAATTCACTGGTTTAAAAATATCCATTAGGATTTACCCTTTTCTTTCTTTGATCTAGAAAGTAAACACCCCTAGAATCCTGTTCATTTCAAAAATATATGAATTTGGCTAAACAATTTTAGCTTAGAGTGGTGGGTTCAAAAGAGGCATTTGCTAATTCATAAATATCCACTTCTGACATGGGGTCCGAGGCATCCATGACACTCCCTACTGATTTTCTGTTTTACACCACAGACAACCTCATTTTATTTTATTGGCAATGAGATGGAAATTGGTGGTTGGTAATATTTTTGCTTTTAGACAAGATACTTATATTTAGAGACCATTTAAAAGACAGCGGTTTGTAGCAGTTGAGACATCAATGTTATTATGATGATGTTTGGGTCTCTCCGATCTGACTCTGAATTCAATCTAGAATATGTTCTTTTAAAAAATGCTGCTCTATCTGGTTTTCTTCAAAACATGAGACGATTTTAAAAATAGGATGGCATGCTTCATTTTTTTTTCTTTTCCTTTAAACGTGTTCAATCTTTCCCATTCGGGAAGCATGCGGAGATTTGGCAATGTTTCCTGAAAAACTGAAGTCTACATAATTCATATTACATGAGATAATGATAAGGAAATAGTAAGTCTGCAAATGAAATGGCTGGTGATAGCAGAAAAAATAGCTTAGATAGTACTCCACTTAAGAGATGCTTTTATCTTAATTCTTTTTAAGGTGATGCCTTTTGTATACTGTTAAAGCCACACACCTCCCTATGGTGATGCCCCACTTGTTTTCCTAATGTTATTAAAATTAAAAAGATGACAATGTTGAAAATTCCATGAAACATTACCATTGACTAAATGGTGTGGTTTAACTAGCAAAAATAATAAAATCTTGCCGTATTCCATCTTCGGATCTACTCATGAAACCTCTGTTGACTTGCTGCAGTATTTTCTAATTGGATGAGACACCGATGTCACCGGAAATAGGAGAACCAACCAAGCAGAACATGACCGTCCTGGCTCCTATTAAAGTGGTCACCACAGAATGGAGGAGAGAAAGCCAAGGTCTCAGCCTAGAGGTTCCTGAGGGCCGTAGCGATACTGGACCTCAGCTTCCTCGACTTTAAAGAGGGAAATACCGTGTTTAACTTAAGATGACAGTTGTGTTTGAAATGTCCGTGCATTTTGTGAAGTGTACCGTAGAAATCCTCCCTGCCTCTTTCCTGATTCCAGGGCCAGAACTGACCTGGAGTTTCCAAGTGTGGGGATTGGCAGAATCTAATAAGGACAGACTCTGGTTAAGGGTTTACGTATATAAACTGAGAAGAGAAGGCAGGGAAATGGAAGGGTTGGGGGAGGACCTCTGAAGTCCAGCGGCCTGGATCTGATGCCTTGCTCTGCACATTGTTTCTTTAATTTCTTGGTATCTTAGAATCCCCATCTATAGAAAGGTGACCATAAGAAAACTACCTCACAGGATTCTTCTAAGAATTCATTGAAAAATGAAATAACATGTAATGTGCTTAGATTAATGTTTGGTACAAAGTGAATATTCATCAATCTATCAGGTCACCTTTTTTCGTAGATGAAGATGACTTAGTTATGATGGCGCTTTGCCCTGGGCCTTATGATACCCAATATCCACAGCGATGTTCGTAACCACCAATTAAGCATGGATCTTGGCTCTCTTCCTTTGTAGTTGTCTTGCCTTGGACCCTTTTTACCCGTATTCTTAGGTCTAAAGTTGGTATTAATGTGTATTTATAGAGCTTACAAAATGACACATTTAAATGCCTGGCAGCTGGTTTCCATTCGAGAAATGCTAATCCCATCTCTCCCAGATGATTTTGATTTATCCAGAATCTACCACAAGGGACTTTACCCACAGTGTAGCTCCCTGAGTTTGGGAAGCAACTATTTTCCTCAGTCCCATAATAGCTTGTTTGTGCTGCACTGTTGAATTCTGGCATACTAGCTGTGTCCCAAAATTGACAATATTCTAAAATTTATTTACTGATGGTCTTGTATAATTTAGATAAAGATAGTCTGGTAATGCCAAAAACATTATTCATATAGAGCATTATTTTAAAAGTAATTATTCTCACTCTTTAAATCTTAATACAATTTGGGAAGAGGTACCATTTGGGTCCTTGCTATTTTATTTACTGTAAATAAATCTAAATCTAAATCTAAATATCAGAATGCCTTTTAGCATTCCTTTATCTTTCATTCCTGGCCAAGTAGCAAAATGCAACAGTAGCTATCAGATCTTCTCTGCCAGAGAAAAACGTACCCTAAAGATATACCCTGAAAGTGCTGTCAACCTTCTTTCAGTGTATAACCTGCTAGAGGTCAAGTTATACTGAGGAAGACTCCAGATAATTCTAGGAACAAAAATACCACAGGAATTTTGTGGGAGAACATTAAGATACATTGTATAAAAAAGTCAATACTTGCCTCTGCTTGACCAACCAATATGGCAAGTACACATGGTTCAACTTAGTAAGAATATCCTACGTTGGGAAGATTTAAGCTTGAATTTTAACAACAGTTTTCAGTTTACTTGCTGCCCCACTGAACTTGAAATACAGGGCATAACAAAGTAAATATCCAAGTGGAAGAGTAATGCCTAGTGAATAAAGATATGTGGTATCACTGCGTTAAGTAAAACCTGACCTCCAGAAGGACCATCCAGAGCATGACTGCAGTATTGCTGTCCCCTGCGAGCCTTCCCTACTTAGATGCATCACAGTCAGGGCTGTGGCCACCAGCACATACTTGAGTCCTGCCTGAACCACAGACCCAATGACCTCATCTTCAGCACGTAGCCACCACCTTAACACAAGCAGTGACACTCAATTATGGAGAGAGTCCAGAAGGCGTGGACTTTGGAGGTGACTGGGGAAAAAAGAGAAGGACTCCTATAATAGATAAAGTTCTCTTTTGCTCTACTTCAAATATCAGTGGTAGGAATGAGAGAGAAAGCAAAGCAAGAAGATGCTGTGATTTGGTACATTTCCAATGAGAGGTTCAGGTCAGTTTCTGAGACCAATATTGTAGGTCATCCAGAATCTAAAGGTTGAGACTTAAGATTTAAATTGGATTTTAAATGCATTGCCACATACATCTCAAGTATCAGAAAGGAAAATTGGGATCACATCCATGCCCTCAGTCCCATAAGCAGAATGCATACGAGGCATATCGTTCTCCATGAATTGTAATGCTCCAGGGAAGCTGTTTAGGGTTGTAGCTTTCAGCTGGACCACTGTCCTTACACAGATCCTGCACAGAAATACAGCAGCTTTGTGCATGTGATACACAATTACCTTTGAAAGATCGAGTTGGGAAGATGGGGCATTTTATTTTTAGATAAGATTTGAAACAAGTTTTAAAATCTGAAGTGATCATCCTAAAGGAACCCATGAACATGTTTAGTTAAATGTCAGTAAACTCTTTAGCCCAAAAGGATTCGATTTAATCAATTCTACAAGACATTGACCATCATGTTGTTTGGGTCAAACTGAGATGAGAAATCACTTCTTCACAGTACCTGAAAGAGACCAGTCTCTCCTAACCACACACGCACATGCGTGCACGCGCTCAAGGTCATCTCTACAACTCGTCACTATCATTCTTTGGGGAAGAAGTACTCCCAAAAGACAGGTACGTCTTCCCTACAGCAACATTTACACCGTGCTCCGCCACCAATGGGTGAATTTACCAGAAATTGGTGATAAGAAAGTCTATGCTCACCTGTTTTTATGTGGTTGGGGTTAAGGAGATGTAGATACACAGAGCAGGAGAGTGAAAGAGGGACAGCAGAGAGAAAGATTGAGAGAGATCTCACGAGAGAAAGGAAAAAACACATAGATCTCACAGAGATGAAGGGCCACTTGATCTACAGGCAAAGAAAGGTGGAAGAAAAGAAGGAGGCTGAGTGGTGAGCAGTTGCCCGGGTTCCTGATGGCCCCTTCTTCCCTGGCTACAGGCCCTCAGAAAGCCTGCCTCATTTGCATGGGGATCTCTTACACCTCTTAGTGTAGAGGTCTACTGTCTTACCTCTTTGCATTTCTTCTTCCTTCTTCCGGGGATGCAGTCCAATGTTCTTTATGGGAATCTGGCCCCAGCATCTCCTGAAGTTCATGTGTTTTGGGTGGGACTCCATCCCTTGTCTACAAGTGAAGCATGTCACCTTGAACTAACTAGTGAACCAAATTCCCTCCCCATAGTGTTGGGTTCAAGGAAGAACTAACAACCAAATCTGCCAACTTGTGTAGAAACCACTGGAAAAATACTCTTTTTTTCTGCTAGAAATTAACCTGACGGAATCTAGAACTGGGCTTGTACACCCATTACCAACACAAGGGTTGAACTCATCTACAAAGGGGACAGACACAAAAGAGGTCAGATCAGAAAGGGAAGAGGAGCCAATCCTGCTGTCATCCCAGGAGCCAGTGGCTCAAGGAATTCCTGAAGCCCGAGCTTCCCTCATCTCAGTAGTCTCTCGGGCTAAAAAATTTACTTTGACTTTAATCCAAATTTGGTGGCATTTTCTCTCATGCTGACCTAGAAAAGCCTAATGGATACACCTTCTATCTTTATTTTCTATTATTATTCTTTTACGCTTGCATTCAGCAAGAGTCGACTTATTTTATTTTCAAAGGTGGCTTAACTTAGTTCCTTTCTTGTTCTTTATACAAGTGTGTTTACACAAGGGTTCTTTATACCGTGGGCCTTAAGGGTTATTCGTGAACACCCATCTCACCACGAAATTGGTAACATTCTCAGCCAAAACTGATTGTCCTGGTTTTAATTTTATCTTTCTGGAGATCTCTTCCTCTGTATTTCCTAACAGAATCCCCTCTCCTCCCTCCCTCCCTTCCGCCCTTCCTTCCTTCCTTTCCCTCCCTCCCTTCCTGCCTTCTTCCCTTTTTTTCTTTCTCTTTCTCTCTTTTCGTTTCCTCTTTTTCTCTCCTTTCCTTTCTTTTTCTTTCTTCTTTCTCTCGCATAGGTATTTATGAAACTAACACAACTAGCCAGGCACTGAACTAGATATTAAATGTATGATGCTAAAAATAACACAGAAAGAAAACATGCAAACGCCTCTCAACTGCCTGCCGCCCCCGTAAATAAAACTCATGGTCCCCAAGAGCTCTCAACTTCTTAAAATTACACCCATAATATACTAGCCCACTTCCAACAAGTCATTCACGTTTTAAAAAAAATTATCACTCAGTTTAACTTTAACAAATGACTTGTCTGCACCTTCTGAGGTTTTCCCTCTTTATTTCATTAATGTGGATTATACCTTAATAGATTCTGATGTTGAATTTTCTTTGCATCTTGGACTGAACCCCAAATGATTATGATGTAATTTAAAAAATATACTATTGGGCTTGATTTGTTAATATTTTAGGACTCTTCCATCTTTGTTAATAATTAAGACTGGTCTATAATTGTCTATCTCTGTACTTCTCTAGTTTTGTTATTAACTTGGTTATTAACTTAGCAAAAAAAAGTTATCACTCAAGCTTACTTCCAGACACATATAGTTTTTGCACATTGAGTTCAATGGCGGGACATCAAATCTATCTGGCTTTGGCCTCATTTACTGCTTGGAATTTTCTCTCCATTCCTAACCGTACCCTTGTTGCTACATGTGTTGGCATGCTGACTCAGGGCACCACACGTACAGTTGCCAGTCCTGCCACGCAGGGAACGTTGAGTAGAGTCCCTTACCACACTCTTTACACAGCTTCTCCCTAATCTTCAGTAATTATATGGAAGACTCAATTTATAATCAATGGTTCAGAACCACAAGGAACAATTCTGGGAAGTGCTGTCAAGAAGCTGTCTTCAATTACCCAAATGCCCTTTCGTACAGGATGTTCTGTCTCTCAGTGCCTGGCCTTCCAGCAGCATCTGCAATGTTTAAGGAAACCAAGCAGTCCCCAGGCTAAATTTTAATAGGGCTCTCCAGCCAACCTTCACCGTCCACTTGTTTGTTGTGCCCTTTGTCAGCACCATGAAGTCCATATAGACCGCCCTGTGATTAAAAAGGGATGTACATTCCTTACAGAAATGTACTTTGGCCACTGGATAATTTGGCACATAAACATTCCAAAGGAAAATATTATATAGGTAATGGTATATAAACTTCTCCCGTTATCTTAGAAATATGGCAGCACATAAGAAAATAATGTGCTTACAGCACCAGCTTCTTTAACCTTCAAAGTCCTTGAGCATTGAGTGATGACTAGTCACTAACAATTAAATGCAACACACTAGGTGACAATTGCTAATTCATATTTCTTCATGTTTGGGGGCCTGACTGAGGCATCTATTTTCCACTGGGAAAATATATCATGTGATAATAAGAAGATGCATTTTGCACATGTTCAAATGGCTTCACCATTTCACCTCCTGATACCTTCAATCAAGTCCACACAGAACAGCTGTCGAGGTTTACTGGTGCCTCAGCTTTCTAAGCAATATTTAAATGTTCTGTTTATTTGAGCGCAACCATACACATTTGCTTCTCTGACAAGAATTTCTAGAATAAATGATACAGAGAAACTAATGATCTGTGTTGAATTGAGACCAGCAATTCCAGGCAGGGAGGTGCCCTAGTGCGTCCTCCAGTGTTTTCCGGTTACCTGGGTCCTCACACACGCCTGCAGGTACACAGAGTACAATTCATCCATCATGCTAAGTACTGCACCGAGCAGGGCGCTCTTCAAATTAAGCACAACTGAGCTATAAATGGAACCCTGAGAAGATGCTCTCCTGTTAAGGTAGACTGAAAATATTGCCACTAAGGGATATACGCAAGGCTTTCGAAAGCAATCACGACCTGATACTGTGATATTTCTTTTAAGTCTCTCCAATTTTTCTTAAAACAAACCAACAACATATTTATATAGTCAAGGCCAGACTTCAGGTATATAAATTAGAACACTCACCAGGAGAGCCACTGAGCCTCCAAAGGTAAGATGTGCTTATTTGATAAGGATGTTCCAGTGTATGGAGAGAGCAACAGCCTCATTTTCTCTGAGGCTCAGAGGATGGGCGAACGGGTGACTGAGCAGACGGCGGGTCAGACAGGCGGTAGAGCAGGGGCTCGAGGTGGCCTCACCAGTGCCAGCGGCGAGACTGAACTTCAGATTCAGAGAGACGTTTCCTGACTCTAGGCCTCTACCCTCACTCCTCCCCTGCTTTTTTTTTTTAATAAATTTATTTATTTTTCATTTTTATTTCTGGCTGCATTGGGTCTTTGTTGCTGTGCGCGGGCTTTCTCTACTTGCGGCAAGCGGGAGCTGCTCTTTGCTGCGGTGCACGGGCTTCTCATTGCAGTGGCTTCTCTTGTTGCAGAGCACGGGCTCTAGGCGCACGGGCTTCAGTAGTTGTGGCACGTGGGCTCAGTACTTGTGGCTCGCGGGCTCTAGAGTGCAGGCTCAGTAGTTGTGGCTCACAGGCTTAGTTGCTCCGTGGCATGTGGGATCTTCCCGGACCACGGCTCAAACCTGTGTCCCCTGCATTGGCAGGCAGATTCTTAACCACTGTGCCACCAGAGAAGCCCCCTCCCCTGTTTCTTTGAACAGCATTTACTTTTAAAACTCATTGCAAATTTTTTCCCTGCCCCTTTGAGATGTATCGGGTCTGCCAAAAAGTTTGATTGGGTTTTTCTGTAAGATGTTCTGGACAAACCCAAACGAACTTTTTGGCCAACCCTGCATATCAATCTTTTTAAAGAGACTCTTGCCAATTTTACCATGCAGGAGGGTCTTTCTCTAGGACCCTGGAGCTGCCCCTTTGAAATGCAGTCATCAGAGATGACAGCTCCGCTATGCCCCAGTCTCTAGGGAAGGGGAGTCCTTAACCTTGATGGAAACCAATGAGCAAACACAGAAAGTCTAATAGCCAAGGAAAACATCTGCAAACTCAGGAACTACTCAATGTGCTTGGCCCACCCGCTCCTGGTCCCCCAGAGCTTTTCCTTTGTTTCAGGGGAGCTGAGTTCAGCTCTCTCCTCTATTGTAGTCATCTTGAACAAAGTCTGCTCACCTGTTTAACTTGCCCAGTGCACTTTTATTTATTTAATATTTATTTATTTATTTTTGGCTGCGTTGGGTCTCTGTTGCTGCACAGGCTTTCTCTAGTTGCGGCGAGCGGGGGCTACTCTTCGTTACGGTGCGCGGCCTTCTCACTGCGGTGGCTTCTCTTGCTGCGGAACACGGGCTCTAGGCACGCGGGCTTCAGTAGTTGTGGCTCGCGGGCTTTAGAGCGCAGGCTCAGTAGTTGCGGCGCACGGGCTTAGTTGCTCTGCGGCATGTGGGATCTTCCCGGACCAGGGATCGAACCCATGTCCCCTGCATTAGCAGGTAGATTCTTAATCACTGTGCCACCAGGGAAGTCCCACATTTTTTCTTTTTTGACACAAGCCAGGTGGTCAGGCATCTAGAAGGCTATGGAAGTGTGAGGTCTAAGAATGTGGCTGGTTGGGGGCAGGTCAGAGAGGTCCTACCACCCAACACAAGGATTTTGTGATGCTTTCCTAAGTATTCTACATCTTATCCTCTAAGCCAAGGGCAGGGTTGCCAGGTAAATCTAAAGAGAGAAGTAACAGACTCAGATGACTTTGTTAGAAACAACCCTCTGTCCACGGACACCGGCGTGGAGTGAGGCAGGGACGAGGGCTGAATCCGCAGGCCACTGGAGCGGTCAGAAGACGGAACGAGCGAAGCCAGTGGACGGTGAAGCTCAGGACAGGCGATTTACCGAAATGCACACAATTAGGACAGAGTTTCATGAAAGAGATGAGGTTCCATCCTTTCCTTATCAGGCATGTTAAGCTTTAACTTAGTTTAAAACTATCTTTCCAGCTTTCTTGAGATCATTATATTGAGATAATGTTATAATCGAAATATAACACGGCGTAAGCTTAAGGTACAAGGTGACGATTTGATACACGTACATATTTGGAGATTATTACCACAATAAGGTTAGTGAGAACACCCATCACCTCACATAAATACCATTTGCTGTGGTGGTTGTAGTTTGGAAGTTATTTCTTAAACTAACTGTACTGCACTTGACTATGAACTGGCCAAGGGTACACCTTCCATGAAGCCAGACACAGTAAATATATCTACAGAACAGAGTTCTGTCTAGAATAGGGGAATCAAAGTGTCATTTCAAAGCCAAAATATAAGTACCATTCCAATGTACTGAGAGAGACAGACAGACTGAAAGATTATAAAAGAACCTATACATATCATGACATTATTTTCAGATAACAGGACTGCTTCCTTTGAAAATCACTAACTATAAAAAGATGTCCTTGGGCTTCCCTGGTGGCGCAGTGGCTGAGAGTCCGCCTGCCGATGCAGGGAACATGGGTTCATGCCCCGGTCTGGGAAGATCCCACATGCCGCGGAGCAGCTAGGCCCGTGAGCCATGGCCGCTGGGCCTGCGCGTCCGGAGGCTGTGCTCCGCAGCGGGAGAGACCACAACAGTGAGAGGCCCGCGTACCGCAAAAAAAACAAAAAACAAAAAACCATTAAAAAGATGTCCTTAAAGTGTGAGAGGTACAAAATAAATGTATAAAATAAACAGATTTCAGAAACATCAAGAATAATCATTAAAAATGTAAAAATTCCCCTTCATATAACAAAAATTATAAATTACCAAGTGAAAAACTTGTAAAAACATTTACTTATTGCTCTTAAGAAAACCGTGTCTGAAACATGTATCAAATCATCCTGGGGTGAATGGAAGGTCTGAGTAAATGAAGATGCAGACGCTTTCCCAGGTGACAATTTTCCCAAACGAATCTATGAATTCAAAGTAATTCCCATCAAAATCTCAAAGTATTTTTTAATAGCTAAAATTTTTTTCTAATTTTGAAAGCAGGAATTTTGTAAAAGACAAGAGAGGGGCTTCCCTGGTGGCACAGTGGATGAGAGTCTGCCTGCCGATGCAGGGGACACGGGTTCGTGCCCCGGTCCAGGAGGATCCCACATGCCGCGGAGCGGCTGGGCCCGTGAGCCACGGCCGCTGGGCCTGCACATCCGGAGCCTGAGCTCTGCAACGGGAGAGGCCACAGAGGTGAGAGGCCCGCGTACCGCAAAACAAAACAAAACAAAACAAAAGACAAGAGAGACTTTGTGTAAAAGAAAAGAGAGACCTTGTATTAAAAACAACAAAACTGAAAACAACTTAGTGCTGGTATTTGAACAGACAATTTAGTATTGTCAGGGAGGCAGGTACAGGGTGGAGGGGCTCAAATGGACAACAGAGTATGCGTGTGGAAGTGGATTTTGAATAAAAAATGATTCTAAAGCCTGGCAAAAAGTTTTGGAGAGAAAAAATATACCCATTATAGCATACACCAAAATGATTTCCAGAAAAAATCCATTATTTTAAAGTACTAGAAACTTACATACATTAATATTTATGCAGTACCCTGCTGATAAAGACCTCATAGGCGAAACTTCAAAACTAGAAGCTGGGAGGAAAAAGATTAATCACTCTGGCTGCCTAAAATTATACATAAGCTCTGTTGATCTCAGATACCGTAAGTACAGTGCCTAGATGGAGGTGATATTCAGACAAGGAGACCCAGGAGGCCTTTGTGCTGGAGATTCTTCCTCTGCTTCCAAATCCATCCTCCTCCCTTCTGCCCCTGATTCTGCAACTCCACACCCTGTCCTGTCACCTCCCTCTGGTTTCCAGGCGGTTCCCCAAGGAGAGGCTGGGACTCAACAAGGCAGGCTGTTGAGGACAGGGGTCAGGCCGCCGGGCATCCCCATGGGGTCTAGACAAATCAATACATACATAAAGAAGATAAAAACTGCATTCATAAAATGGCAAGTGATAAAAACGGTGTAATTGACCAATTCATACAAGGAATGATAAATCGGTTAATAAGTCTATGAAAGATATTCAACTTAATTTATAAAGAAATACAGATTAAAACAATGAGGTATGGGCTTCCCTGGTGGCGCAGTGGTTGAGAGTCCGCCTGCCGATGCAGGGGACACGGGTTCGCGCCCCTGTCCGGGAAGATCCCACATGCCGCAGAGCGGCTGGGCCCGTGAGCCGTGGCCACTGACCCTGCGCGTCCGGAGCCTGTGCTCCGCAACGGGAGAGGCCACAACAGAGGGAGGCCCGCGTACCACAAAAAAAAAAAAAAAAAAAAAAAAAATTAAAAAAAAAAATAGAAAACAATGAGGTATAATTTTATGCCTGCTAGATTATATAATTTATTTGAAAGATAACTTCTGAGCACTCACACAGCTATCAGGAAACAGGACTTTGTTTTCACTGCTTTGGGGTGAATAAAGCAGTATAACATTTCTTGAAGAATTTGGCATTATCCATCAAGTGTCTGTACATTTTAACCTGGAAATTCTATTTCTAGGAATATACACAAGTCAAAAAAATGTGACAATACGCAAAGGGAGATTTGGACAAAGATGTTCTTTCCAGCATTACATATACTTAATCCCTGTAGAAAACCACCCAAATAGTCAACAAACTTGGATTGGTAAAAAAAATTATACATCCAGTTATAAAAATGGGACACACACTCTTAAACACACACGCACACGCACACACTCCATTAGTGTTTCTAATTTTTCTCTACTGTAAAAAAAGGTTTGGAAAAAAATAGGTGAAATAACAGTGGATTTGGGTGGCAGAAAATTAAGAATATCCTTTTCGTTTGCTATAAAATTACTTTTAATACAGAATGGAAAATTCAACACGAATAACCTCTGTCAGGCCTCAGACCAGGACTGGTGGGAGGGGCCAGGGGAGGTGGATACAGGCAGGACTGCTGGGCAAAGGGGAGGGCGTGCGGGGCAGAGCCGACGGCGCTCGAAAACCCCAACAGTACTTCTCAGCACTAACATCCAGAGTCCACATTTTGAACCAGTCAAATAGATACCACACCATCTGAAATCTCTAGATTTGGACTTAAAAATCAGCCTCCTTTGCAAGTGTGGAGGCAGGAGGCTGTTCCAGGGGAACCGCCTGGAAACCAGAGGGAGGTGACAGGACAGGGTGTGGAGTTGCAGAATCAGGGGCAGAAGGGAGGAGGATGGATTTGGAAGCAGAGGAAGAATCTCCAGCACAAAGGCCTCCTGGGTCTCCTTGTCTGAATATCACCTCCATCTAGGCACTGTACTTTTTCTCTGTTTTGTTGTAAACCTAAAACTGCTCTCAAAACAGTCTTTTAATTTTTTGTTTTGTTTTGTTTTTAATCAGGCTCCTTTCCTTAGTTAATGAGGGGCAAAACTGTTCGAGTTCGGTGTTATGTCTCTGATGCCTCAAGTTCTCCATCTGACAGATCCTTAAATACAAAGCACAAGGAATGAAGCAAAAAAAAAATCTGTAATAATAAACCCATGAGAAAAAAACGCACGTGCACATTTCATCTCTCTTCCCTTAAATAAATAAATGTCTTGTCCCAGGCGGTCTGTGCCCTTTGCCCCGTTCTGTTCATCTCTCAGCTACACCTGACTGCAACCGCCTTGGGACGCAGATATTATTGGGCAGCTTTTCCAAGTCATCTTCAATTTCAAAATAAAGTAGGAAGTCACACGGACTAAGAGGATGGAAGCAGAGCGGGGAGAGCCTTAAACGGCTGCCTCTGCCGGAACCCGAAACCCGGCAGGAGAGGAGGATGAAACACACACCTTTTCCTGGGCCCTATCTCAGCTAGGCAGCACTTAATGGACCTCAGAGCATCTGATGACTTTTTTATTTGGTATTTTCTTTTCTAATGGAAAGGAGTCCTTAAAGCAATTCTGAGGGAATGCAATTACTAGGCTAGAAAGAAATCCTTTTTTACTAATTCACTTCTTATCTCAAACGTCCCTGGAGGGGAGGGGCGGGATCCGTGCTTTGCCGCATTCAGGATTTTGAAACCCAGCTCACTCTGCCCCCAGGTTCATAGCCTGTCTAATGAGGCGGTGATGTTCTCTGACACAAGTTAGCCTACACACCTCACCATTTGGCACTAGTTGTAGGAAAAATACAGAAATTATGCGAGCCAAAAAAAGAAGGAGAAAAAAGGAAGAAAAATAGGAAGAAAATGTTTAAAAATCTGGGAATAAAATAGGAGAAGAATGGAGTTACTCTTTTCTAGGACACAGGATAGAATGATTTGTTTGGTTTATCTAGACTTGGCAAGACCAGTATGTTTTGTGATTTTACGTATGTGGGCTATTGCAAGACAGTATTCCTGCAACTACTCAAGGTAACTTCTATATTTTTGTTTTATTTTCTCATTTCTTCCTTCCACATTTCCTGAGTCTACAAGTGAAGCAGGGCTTGGCAGTTGGTTTCCACGGTCTGGACATATCATGGACAATCGTGTTTGCAAAGTGCAGGGATGCATGGAGGTCCACGCCCAGCGTGGGCTCACTGACACTAGGGAACTCCATCAGTCTGCACACAGCGTGGAGAAGATCTAGAGGACTCTCAGGACCGAAGGGCAGTAGCACAAAGGAACTCGTGCAGACCCCTAGGCTGAAATATAAGATGCTCTTTTAGCACCAGTGTCCAGATGGCTCGAGGGAATGCTCTCTCACCTCCTTCCCCCTGCCCTGCTGCAGCCAGGACTTCAAGTCACCCTCTCGCCCTTGCCCTCCCACCAGACATCTAACTAGGAACCGCCAAAATGCATGCAGGAGTGTGTTACACGTGTGCAGGAGTGTGTTACACGTGTGCAAGAGTGTGTTACACGTGTGCAGGAGTGTGTTACATGTGTGCAGGAGTGTGTTACACGTGTGCAAGAGTGGTGAAGAGCATCCCCAGGGGTAATTTAGCCAGAGGGATTCACTTTTCCATATTTGCCATCTCCCCAAAAGAAAACACACAACAAAAGTAAAACAATAAAAACAAGACAGTATTTATGAAGATAGAGCTACAGGGTGAACTTCCAAGCAGTGGGAGAGATTATAATCTTCAAATTAGTAAACAGCCCACTTTATAGTAGAAAATCATTACACACAGGAGTTTTAAATGAGACTGAGAAATGCGCCTTTCTATAATATATGACTTTTACAATCTTCAAATCACAATTAGTTTAAAAGCATTCACAATAGTTTTTCTCTTTTTTTTGTATTAATTTTTTCTTTTTTTAATTTTTAAATTGAAGTATAGTTGATTTACATCGATTCAGGTGTATAGCAATCACCTTTCTCAGATTCTTTTCCATTACAGATTATTACAAGGTATTGAATACAGTTCCCTGTGCTACACAATAGGTCCTTGTTGTCTATCTACTTTTATAGATAGCAATATATATTTATATATCTGTGAATCCCAAATTCCCAATTTATCCCTGCCCTACCTTTCCCTTTTGGTAACCATAAATTTGCCTGTGAGTCTATTTCTGTTTTGTTTTTTTTTGTTTTTTTTTGTTTTTTTTGCGATACGCGGGCCTCTCACTTGTTGTGGCCTTTCCCTTTGCGGGGCACAGGCTCCGGAAGCGCAGGCTCAGCGGCCATGGCTCACGGGCCCAGCCGCTCCGCGGCATGTGGGATCTTCCCGGACCGGGGCACGAACCCGTGTCTCCTGCATCGGCAGGCGGACTCTCAACCACTGCGCCACCAGGGAAGCCCTATTTCTGTTTTGTAAATAAGTTCACTTGCATCACTTTTTTTAGATTCCACATATAAGTGATATTATATGATACTCAATAGTTTTTCTCATACTTAATTAATAATGTCTATATTTATGTCTCTAAGCATAGACTTCCCTGCTTCTGATAACTCTGAAAGGTCTTATTCTACCGTGAAAGGATTATCTCCTTATTTTTGATATTCTCTTGCAAAGATAAAACTTAATGTTTTTTTTTTAACATCTTTATTGGAGTATAATTGCTTTACAATGGTGTGTTAGTTTCTGCTGTATAACAAAGTGAATCAGTTATACATATACATATATCCCCATATCTCCTCCCTCTTGCGTCTCCCTCCCTCCCACCCTCCCTATCCCACCCCTCTAGGGGGTCACAAAGCACCGAGCTGATCTCCCTGTGCTATGCGGCTGCTTCCCACTAGCTATCTATTTTACGTTTGGTAGTGTATATATGTTTGAATAAACTTCTATTGTTATATTTGTCCTTGCTTCCAGATATATGAAAATCTGTGATTTCATACGGAGGCTGCAACTTTCCTATACTTAGTTCTTGAAACATATAATACGTCCCTCAAGGTGCAAAAATAATATAAGATCCATGTGTTTGCAAACTGCGTGACATCAACTAGTGGAGAGAGGAAATATCAAGTGATCTTAATGTGGGCTTATGCAACAAATTCCGTTTTCAGAATCCTTACGTTTTTAGAGCCAGCTCTAAAGCCACCAGATGTCATTTTGCTTTCTCCTATGCCGGTTCCAATTCAATAAAGAATGACTGTGATCTCATATGCACGTAAAAGTCTTATATTATAGAAGGTGTGTTTTCTCAGTCTCACTTAAAGATTATATGTGTAATGACTTTCTACTATAACATGGACTATTCACTAATGTTAGCTAATTATTCACGTACATTAAGGTGACCCTGGCTACTTTCAAGGTAATGATAAATTTCAAACTTTTGAATCCAAAATTATAACTTATGGCTTACTCAAAACTAATTCCCTAGAAAAGCATTAATGGAATTTATCCCCTTACGATACAATGGAGAATTCATGGAAAAGACCTTTGAAATATAAACTAGGTTGGATTTACTAATGACCACTAATAATTTAATCAACATGTTATTAAATATTCAATATATATTAGCTCTTGTCTCTGTTCTATGAAGGGATGTTGCATGACAGAAGGAAAGTAGGTTTAGGGGCCAGGCAGCCCTGGGGTGAAATTTGATTCTGAATCTCACTAGACCACAACTTTATCTGGAACAAGTTAGACTCACTCAATCTCAGTGGTTTTATTTACAAAATATTTTTCAATTGGTTCCTTTATAGATCCTAATTACTGAAAAGTTCTACGTCTCCTGACTGCCATCCAATTTAATTCAAAATAAAAACAAGAGAAAATTAGTGTTGGGATTAAAATATACTCACTACTATATATAAAATAGTTTATCAATGAGGACCTACTCTATAGCACAGGGAACTCTACTCAACATTCTGCAATAACCTATGTGGGAAAATAATCTGAAAAATAATGGATATATGTATAACTGAACCACTTTGCTGTACACCTGAAACTAATACAATCAACTATACCCCAATATAAAATAAAAATTAAATTTAAAAAATTAGTGGAATGAAGTTAAGCTCGTTTCTGACTTTTCTGCTGATGAGTATTCTAGGAAGCTTTTGAAATACTGACATAATTTTTTATCATAGACTATTATCAGGTGTTTTGAGTCCTCTGTTTCGCCAGTCAGTGTTCTGTCTTGGAGCAGAGTCTCCTCATAGGATACCCCAGATGCCATCATCATATCTGTGCTGCAGGCTAGTTGTAAGGATGATAGGAGAGCACTGTGTAAACTGCCTGGGCAAGTAGCTAGCCACACTAACCTCCACAAAGCACAGCCACTCACACAACTCAAGTCTTTACTGCACACTTCCTAGGTCCAGGGCAATGCATCTTGGGCCAGAAATTCAACTGTGATAACATATTGGAAAGCTACATCTCATAAACACCAATAAAATAGGAATAGGAGATGTGTTTCATTTCATGGTTACTTAGTTATTTGTTCTACAGTCAACCTTATTCCTAGAATGATGAAAACATATTTCCTTTACAATTCAGAATTAAAAACACCTGTATTGTGAGTAGAAGTAAGTAATAAGTTAATTTCCATTTAACTTAGATCATATTTAACTGGATGAGTTAAAATACGTCTTCTACGGTTCTTGGAATGAGAATCTCTAATCACTGACGCTAGAAAACTAACATAACAGAAGCAGTTAATAACTGAAGAAGGTAAGAAGGTCAAAGGGTGGGATAGTCTGAGATTAAAAATAGATAACAAAATCAACAATTTTGATTAAAGTATTTTAAGAAGGCATATCACTCATCTTTTGTGCAATTTCTGGATAAACTGCCAATCACAGACTGTTTTCAGTGTAAATGTGATTTTTTAATTTAATGTAAGAAGGAATTCCTAACTTACTTTATCTTATCAGCAGAAAAAAAAGATGGAAAGCAGGGTGGGAGGGAAATAGAGAAAGAGGGAAGCAAGAACGGGAGGGAGGAAGTTAGAAAGTTAGGCTTTTGAAGAAAGGAACGAAGGAGGAAAGGATGAAAGACCGGGGGAGGGACAGATGGACAATATTACAAAGAATTTTTGTTGATCAAAATACAGAGCCAATAATGTGTGCATATATTATATTGATGTCAGTGCTTTGTGAAATACATGGGAACTTTCAAAAAAATAGTTTTAGCATTTTTTAATGTTTTCATGCCATAGTTTGTTCCTAGGAAATTTAACATAGTAATATATCTGATACCTTTGACAAATACAGAAGCCACCTCAGGATCAAATACACTGTGTAAACAATCCTCCTCCAGATGTGGCTCTCTAAAAAATAAACCACTTAAAATACCACAATTAACAATTAAAAGAGATAGATTTCTGCTTCCTGATAAACACACACAAAGTAATTTTGCATCCTGGAAAATGTAGGATTGAGGAGGAAACAAGCTTTGTAACAAAGGTGTTTCACATTTGAAGACTGTTTAAAGTAACCAACGATTAAACTGGAATATAAATTTAGGTATAGACATGATTTTGCTCTGATGCTTATTTTTTCCTGAATATTGCTTCACTCATTTGAATAGTGAGATAATTTCTGAGATCCTTCTAGTCCTAAAATTGTGGTTCAAGAATATATGTGTGTTTTGCATCCCCTCCTTCTCTCTCTCATTTATATATTTAGCATATCCTCTAAATTGTATGTAATCTGCTTTACTTTTCATAACAGGTAAATGTCCTTTGAAAATTATGAAGCACTTTGCCAATGTGTGGTCTCATTCGTACTGTGATCTACTGTGATAAATCATTTCTTGATCTTTAGGTGACTAAGACCTTGCCTAATACAGCCAGGATGCCTAGTGAGTTGAGAATCTGAGTTTAGACGTCTGCCAGCATAATTCTGGCATTCTTGATTGTCACCCCTGGATCATATATATCATTTAACCTTTCTCACTCTGACTTGCCCTAGATTTGAGATAGAAATGAAGGTACTTAGTCCAGACCCAGGAAGTACTGTGTGCATTACATTGCTTACTGCTTGTGAGGATCTTTAAAAAGACACATTATTTTCAAACAAAATAATTTGCATGTAAATAACAGAACTGACTGAATAAAGAATCACACTTTACTGTGTTCAAATTTCAAATCTTGTCATATTCCATTGATGAATATAGGATGATTCAAGGAGAGTGCCTTCAAAATGCAACGTAGTCCCGGGACAGGGAGAACCCAAGAATCCAAGCTCTCTTGATGAAACACAGATGTTGTAACATAAATTATGATGAATGTAACCATTTGGGTGACTACGACGAGATGGCCAGTGGGCCACAGATAGGTAAAAGTGAACCTCCTATAGACTATCTTTTAATCACTAAGCACCTTTCTTTATCACGCTAACTGAACGTTAAACAAAAGAATTATCTGAGTTTTCCTGATGAAACCAGCCAATAGAAACCGGCTTGGACTTTTAGCGACATTTATGGACAGATAATTTCTAATTTTAAAATGTACACAATGGAAACTTCAGGTAACCTAAGTTGAGAAGTTTCTAGAAAGTGATAATTCAATTTCTTGTAATGGAGCCAGTCACACACTGAACAGCTACCAACGATCCTGGTGAATCTCAAACATACCATTCGATTGAGGGTCCATATAGGATCCCATGATGTTCACCAGCCCAATCAAAGTCACATGAATGTGTTAAGGGTGGGCAGATCATAGGAAGGTGGCACAGGTCACCCTGGATGTGGAGCCCGATTCTATCATTTTTTCAGCTTGGTTTTCTTGGATGGGTCAGCAAAGGTCTATGGTATAGAAGGTCCACCTCACACCGCACCCTCAGACAGGCCATAAATTCTGATTAAAGTGAATGTATTTCTTTCCTCTGGAGCTCTTTTCCCAACACCAGGCTACTGTCATATTAAGAAACAGGGAAATTTTGAAGGTAAAAATAATTTTAAAATACAAATGAATTAAGTTTCTATATTCAGCTAGAAATGGTCATTAAAATCATTCTCAAGTCATACAAAAAAAAACCCACAAAACACCTTTTCACATGGGTCACCCTTCCTTCATGGTTATTGTAGAATGCATTTGGATAAACCCATTCAATGAGCAATGAATGTCATTTGAAAGCCACCCATTTAATCACTAAACTGTAGCCATATGTGATTACCTTAAATTCTTGACCCAGGAATTTGAGGGGAACCAGAGAAAGAAGAAAGCACGATAAAAAATAATAAGATGGGGCTTCCCTGGTGGCGCAGTGGTTGAGAGTCCGCCTGCCTATGCAG
Organism: Physeter macrocephalus; assembly: GCF_002837175.3. Classification (NCBI taxonomy): domain Eukaryota; kingdom Metazoa; phylum Chordata; class Mammalia; order Artiodactyla; family Physeteridae; genus Physeter; species Physeter macrocephalus. The sequence continues at coordinate 112,874,624 of NC_041233.1, forward strand.
GGCACGCGGGTTCGTGCCCCCGTCCGGGAGGATCCCGCATGCCGCGGGACGGCTGGGCCCGTGGGCCATGGCCGCTGAGCCTGCGCGTCCGGAGCCTGTGCTCCGCAACGGGAGAGGCCGCGACAGTGAGAGGCCCGAGTACCGCAAAAAACAAATAATACTAAAAATAAGATGGCTGCCTAAAAGACCATCTATCATACCCTCCATATGTTTTGAATGAGCAAGGAGAAAGTCATGGCATGGGCTCCTGTGCTGTTATCTATTTATTCAGTTCTATGGAATGTTTTGTTTTTTAAAAGGCACCATATTACAAAAAACAACTTCGAATGTCATCTCACCTACCTCATCATCTCAAAAGAGACATATCCTGAACCATGAAAATAATGATATATCTTAGATTCCCTTCATCCTAGAAGCAATACACTTTCATAACAAATTAATGGAAACTACAAACAAGTCCTCAGGAAAATTTAGTCTGCGATCACGGTAGATGGCACTATTGTCCCCATTTTTTCTTTCCTCCCTGTATCCTTGCCCTTCACCATGTGCCTTCACAGCTCCTTCCACAAAAGGTGGTATTTCCAGGGTTTCCCAGCCACGCCGATCTTGGGCGTGGCCAGGTGACGAGCCTTACTAGTTTTTAAGGGCATACGGTACTGGTGCCAGCTGCAAACCCAGGTGCTGAGATTCTCCCATCACTGTGATAAAAATGTGCTCTGGGTAGCCTACAATTCTCATAAAAATAAAAGACCCAGGGCATTATACTTGAGCTGAAAGCTGGCCCTAGGGCCATGCTGAGCCAAGCCCAGCTCCAATCAACCACCACAGACAATCACAGCTGCATACCTAGTAAATAAATGCTTGATGCTTTGTGGCATCGGGTTTTGGAATCGATTGTCACTCAGCATTTTTATGGCAAGAGTAGACTGTGACATTAATAATCCTAGGATAAGTATTAACTTATATACATATATTTGCACATAGTATATATGTGTGTGTATATATGTATATGTATGTTTACTAATTTGTTAAATGAAATAAAAATATTATGTATAGCCTTGTAAATCAATAAATCAAAAATAATTTAAAATATTAGCACCATGTCTTTCATATGATAATGGATCAATAAAGGCCAGCTATTATATCCATAATAATCATTATATTATTATTTAAGAACATACTACTCCTCTTAATATTATTATTTATATTAATATTATATTTAATTAATTATATAATTACATTTAATATAATTATATTAATATTATATTATTGATAATTATATTATCTATAATATTATCAATAATTATATTATTAATAATATTAAGAGGAGCAGCATATTCCTAAAGATCTCCATAAGGGGAAATGTGTAAGTTCTCTTTCTAATGCCTTTTCTAATTTAATAAACCCATCCGCTGGAATTCACTAGGACATATTTTCCAAATAGTGGAATGCGAATGAGAATGTCTCTCATTACTATCATCCACAGACAGTACATCTGGTTGAATCTGGTAAATAATACTAATGTGGGCTAAAGATCGTTATTAGCATGCTTGCTTTCATTTAAGTTTCCTGGGTGATGGACAGCTGAGGAATCCACCTCCACAATCCAGACAGCAGGGCACTGGAGAGGGTGGGAAACAAATTATTTCCATTGCCAACACCAGTCTCTCAGCAGCGGCTTTGGATGGCTGTGTTAAGAATGATGATGAAACAGCATTTGCCATGGGAGTTGGTTGTGGAAATGTGCTGCTTATTGGCACTGCAGAAGGGAGAGTGTGCAAATTCCTTTACTGATGTGTGCCTCCAACTTTCTCCCCGTCCTGAGACAAACATTCATGGAGCATCTCCTGGATTACAGCCCTTTTGCCTGTAGGTTCTGAGGAACCAAAGAAAAAACGCAAATACATGATCTGAAAAATTAGGCTGATGTAGTTTGCCTGAAGCCTGTACTTGCACTCTAAATAGTAATACAACTTAAGATGTTCTGAATACTTATCATGATAGAGGATGCTCTCACCTTGAAAGTAGCCAGAACCCAGGCAGCAACCAAACTCACGTTCATCGGCTAAGTGGTTACAACCATTTAGAGCACATTGGTTCTAAAACAAACTCTCTCTTGGACGTGACCACTCCAAAAGATCACCTGATGGGAGAAAGCATTAAAACATAAATAGATTTTAGAATCTCAGGATCACCTCGCCTAGTCTCCAGGCCAAGAGTCATATATTCCAGTGACAGTGCTTTCAGGATCTGAAAGGTCTCTCTCCATATCTCTCAAATAAATTTGAGTTAAATATCTTGAACTGTGTTTTCAAATGACTGAGTTGAAATCATTTGGGTCGGGAAGAGAAATCATTATTCAAGGCTATGGGCGACCAGCAAAATCTTGTTTATGTAATTGAGGGACATCCTTCTCACTTAGTCATCTCTTAGAAAGTTTTACTTCGCAGTCTGGCAACGATGAATACATGCTTTAGAAGCCTCACCACCACGGCTGCCAAATCAAACTGAGAACGAAACAGATGGGTCTAATTACTAATAAAAGTAGTTATAGCTCTCAATTCCGGAACAACTGTTGGATCCATTCATGACAAGTATATGGATTGCTAGAATCTGAATTCATAGACATTATTCTTTTGAAGTAAAAATGCAGTTTTTAAAAATTAGAGAAAAAAAACTCTTGAGGAAGGACAGTAAAAAGGTCAATCAAATGTTAATACTATTATACACCCATATCAGGAGTTTTCGGTTTAGAACCATGGGATAGAACAGTTGCTTCAAAAATCTCCTATCAAACACCCAACATTTTGAGCAGTAGGGAGTCTAATTTAAATCTCCAAATATTACCTGCAACCTGAGCATATTGTATGTACAAAGAATTACTTATCCATAGCTTATTTTAGCACTTTCATATATCTCTAATTAAACACTACATTTAATACTATTGTATTTTCCTTGCTATCCTGCATCATCACTTTAATTTACCGAACTTTAGAGCCAAATGATTATTATTTTTTCTGGATATTTCTTAAAGACTATTTCACACAATATAGTTGCATCCAAATAAGTATTACTAGTAAATATTATATCTGTAAATATACAAATACATTATCCTTCCAAAACCCTACTCACATAAAACAAATGAATATGTCCTTCTGGAAGTAATTTGTTTTGTCCCAGGCATGGCTTTTAGACTTTTTAATTAATGTGAGGTTGGCAAAGGTAGAGCTGAAGTTTTTGCTTTTAGTCACCACATAGCTGTGTTTTCATTCCCTCCTAGCAACTCTACAAGTTGGTTAAGAAAACAAAAAACAAAAAAAACTCATATATTCTAGGAAAATAACAGCAGTCAATGACCGATCAAACCATTAAAATAATTAACTTTAAAAAATTTATCTTGTGCTTTTATGTTCAGCCCATTGGGGAAGAAGAAACTGACCAGTAAGGGACACACTCTGACAACTTCCTAAAATTTACACCTGAGAGTTGAGGCCAAAATCTTAATGATTTTTTATATTATTATTTAGTTTTGCTTTGGTCTTTTTAGAAGGTAAGTAAACCACATGTATAATAAAGCATTCTTAAACAGAATAGTGGATGCTGTTTTGGCCCTGATTTCCAAATCCAAAAGAGATACCTTAACCCCCTTCCCAATGTAAGGCCTTCCTATGTGCTGCTTGATTTGGAAATCATCCTCTCCGCTTTTTGCCCGTTCAGTGAGTCCTCACCCCCAGGATTCAATTTTAATGTCCTGTTTCTAATGGAATTCTTTGCATTCCCCCAACCTCCCTTAGGTTAGATGCACGCGTGATTCATTACCACTGCACGCGGCACCCACCCTTGGCAGTGCTTTTTCATCGAAAAATCTATATGATGCCCTTACTTCTCCTTACACTGTTGGCTCCATGAGGCCAGGGTCCATGTAGGTCTTCTGGCCAGAATATGCACTGACCTATATGCTTTCAGTGGATGTTTACTTAATGGTTGATTGAATTATAACTTAATCATCTAAAATCATGTTTATTATCTTCAGAAGGCTTTCAATTTGACTGGATAATAAATATTCAATAAATACTACATGCTTATTAAGTCGAACCTAAAATATATTTGAGAATATCTGTTTGCAGCATGAAAATACTTGCCTTTCTGTGCTGTGGGATCCAATTCTTAATGATAGAAATGTGTTGCTTTGAATATTAAGTATATAAATATTTAATCAATAAACAGCTGAATTAGGGAGAGGACAGTAGTCTCCATTCCCCCAAGCGCAGGGTGTAAAACCACAAAAATTGGGGGTAGTTTATTTCTCTTGTTGCAGTAATATCTTCCAACAAACTCCTCTGAGCCAACAACGCTGCAAAAACTTTCTCCTAGGGTAAGTGCTAACAGGTGAATGCAGAGCTGCTATCTTCCATAACAAAGTGTTTGGGTACAGAATTGAGTCAAGAAAGACTTGCACAAATGCTGCAAGTATTGATACTAGGAAACACGGGGATACTTTTCAGATATAAATCATCAATCAATATACCCTCTTCAAAGATGCCTTTGACACATGATATAATATAAGAAAATGAAAATAAAGACTAAATTATAATAGCTACCATTTTGAGCCTATATGTGCCAAGATATCTGATGAGAACCCCACTTATATCATTCCATGAAAGGTCCATTGAAATCTAAAGACACAGACACTGTCATTTTCCCTGCTGCCGGGAGATACCTGAGACCTAGGGTAAGTGAGTTGACAGAGCTCACACCACTCACAAGTGGCAAAATCAGGCACAGAACCTGATTCCAAAGCGCGTAACGTTGTGAAAGGCAAGCGCCGAGAGCGTATATGTTTCGTACTCAGACTCAACCAGAGGATTCTATTTTTTACACTAAAATTGAAATATAAATAGAGTTACTTTAATCCAGTTACAAATCCATGGCTAGGTAAGCTATGAAGACCGTGTAGAATGGTTTGGGTGAAAAATCGAAGAAATGACAACAAAAACAAATCTCAAACAAATTAAAAAAAAAATGAAACAGAATCCTAGCCATGTGCTGATTAATAGTCCAACGTCATGGGGGTTATAAAATATTTTAATATAAATCGAAACGAAGCAACAGCAATAAAAAGACAAAAAGCACCGTGCCCTGCCAAAGCAAAGATGCAGCTAATAACATGGAAGGACCAGGAGAGGAGAGCCGCAGCCGATCTCACTGGAGCTTTGGAATTGCAGACTCAGTCCACTCCTGATAGGAGCCACTTCGTTTTAAGGGTCGAGTCTCTAAAGCCAGACCAGAGTGCTCATCCTCGCTCCTCAACAGAGATAAATGCAGCCATATACATAGTTTTGAATTTTCTAGCAGCCACATTAAAAAATAATAATAAAAAGAAAGAGATAATATTAGTTTTAATAACATTTACCCCAGTATATTCAAACTGTTATCATTCCCATATGTAATCAATATAAACATTATTAATGAGATATTTCACATCCTTTTTCTTACACTAAATTTTGAAATCTAGGTGTCTCTTAACCTTTCAGCACATCTCAGTTTGGACTAGCTACATTTCTAGGGCTCAAGAGCCACATGGGGTGAGTGGCTACCACATTGATCAACCAGATTAAATCCAAGTTCTATGACTTACCAAGTGTGTAAACCTACACTAGGTACCTTACAAACTTTGCCATAGTCCCCTCTTCTGTACGTGGGGTAATAACAGTGTCTCCCTCATAACATTGTTGGGAACATCATGGGAATTAGTGGGTGTAAAGTGCTGAGAATCCTGGATAGGCCAGGGTCAGCATTATATAAAGATGTCAGACTCTTATTAGCTAATCTTGAAACGACTTCAGTAGCCTTTACAAACACAAAACTTTAGTTAACTGTATCATTTTACATAATTTTGAAAAATCGTAATATGAACTTCAAAGAATTGAGTCACATTAACCCACATGCATTCCCTGTGCTGAACTGAAATGGAATTTTCTGATTCATTATTTATAGGAAATGACTTTGCTTTTACAATTTGAATGGCACCCCTCATAGTCAAATGAAAATGTTTCCCAATGTAATAATCTTCTGAAAGTGAACACTTCGCTGTTTTTGTTGTCTTCCTTTGATAATTTAACCATTAATAATTAGATTATATTTTCATATTCACTACATAGGTAAACTAAATAAGACTTTTTTTTTTGCTTTACTTCATGGAATATATATATATATATATATATATATATATATATATATATATATAAAAATAAAAATTTAAAAAATTTAAAAAAAGGAAGAAGAAAGCTTTATAAATTAGTTCATGGAGATTAAATGATTTACACGAAAATTGTAAGACCCTTTACTCTGCACCACATAAAATTAAACTGCTACCGTTCCTGCAAAATGAGATTAAAGAGTGGGATAAAATAGGTATGATATTCAAGGCAAGATATTTGTTCTAAGATTTTCATTTTCAGTACTATTCCACCCAGTGTAATGTGCACCAAAATTAAAGGATTAATCAGATTCTATCAGGAAAGTAATCCGTGCATTTCAGAGAAAGTGCTATATATATGAAAAGCATCATCATTACGACGCATAAGAGATAAAGTGAGAAAAACAAGACTCTGGTGACAGTGACAATCACTGCCTCATTAAAATTCTTTCCAATTAGGATTTGAGGAAAATACACAGATAATGTAATTTTGTATTTCACAGATAACTGAATAGCATCTTTATAGTGTTCTAGAGAGCTAATGAAAATCAGTCAACTGGAAGTTTTCATAACTCATATGTAACAATGTATTTACTCTGAGGAAATTGAAGAGGCCTGAGAAAATGCTTTGCATATCATCAATATAATAAATTGTATAAAAAAGGAAGATGACTAGCAGCCGCATAGCACAGGGAGATCAGCTCGGTGCTCTGTGTCCACCTAGAGGGGTGGGATAGGGAGGGTGGGAGGGAGACGCAAGAGGGAGGAGATATGGGGATATATGTATACGTATAGCTGATTCACTTTGTTATATAGCAGAAACTAACACACCATTGTAAAGAAATTATACTCCAATAAAGATCTTAAAAAAATATAAAATAAAAATTTAAAAAATTTAAAAAAAGGAAGAAGAAAGCTTTATAAATTAGCTCATGGAGATTAAATGATTTACACGAAAATTGTAAGACCCTTTACTCTGCACCACATAAAATTAAACTGCTACCGTTCCTGCAAAATGAGATTAAAGAGTGGGATAAAATAGGTATGATATTCAAGGCAAGATATTTGTTCTAAGATTTTCATTTTCAGTACTATTCCACCCAGTGTAATGTGCACCAAAATTAAAGGATTAATCAGATTCTATCAGGAAAGTAATCCGTGCATTTCAGAGAAAGTGCTATATATATGAAAAGCATCATCATTACGACGCATAAGAGATAAAGTGAGAAAAACAAGACTCTGGTGACAGTGACAATCACTGCCTCATTAATTTCTTCCTTTCTCACATCTGGAAAGTTGTGAAGCACGAGGCTGAATAAGAGAACTGTAGACAATTCAATTTCATTGAATTTCAAATTAATGTGTTCAAATAAGAAATGCAAAACCTAGTATCAATTGGGAATATTGCCTCTGATCACAGAAGCTCCTTCTGTCAAGATATCTTGAATATTGGCCCACTGTTTTTTAACCACTTGAATAGGATTTTTTTTAATAGCATATTAAGTTGAATCATATAATATTATTATTTGACCATTTTTGTTCTAGAGGAGCAACATTTCAGAAGATGCAATGTAATGCAACTTAGAGGCATGATGACCGTACACTGATGCCATAGGAACAAGGGATATTGGTGAGTACTGACTTGGAAAAAAGCAAGAAATGTGATTTTCACCCTTCAGTGTGAATTGAAATATCTTGTAGTACATAGCGTCCGGTATTTACTTGAAAATGGGAGGGGCTCTGACAATCAGAGCTTGTTTTTCTTTTGTTTTAATGTGGAAAGATTTCTATGGGCTCACAAAGTCATTAAAATCGGAAAAGATTTGTACTCATTCATTTTTTTGCTTCCTTTAAATCTTCTAGTCTCTTTCCAATGCACGATTTGATTTTACCAATATGGTTTAAAATAAGAAGTTTTGCAGAGCAATAGGAAAAGGTAATATGTTTGTCTGTAAGAAACAGTGAAATCACCACCATTCATCCGTGAATAAGAGGACTCCTCCCTAACGACCTGTTCCTCTTGACAGAAGTTTCTGAGAGGGGCTTTAGAATAAGTCATGCAAATATAAGCTGAGGGTTAAAAACAAATATAACATAAAGAAAGAACCAAAAATCTTCTTGCTATTACAGAAGAGACCAAGAAATGACATCGTTTTATGCGTCCTGTCTTTTATACGACTTTGGCATCACCAAAATTTCCTACACAGCGGGACAGGAATTGTCACTGTTGAGAAAGCAACCGATCAGTTCCTCCGACGGTGCTTCCTGGGCTCTCCATGTGTGTGAAGGAGGTAAGCACAGCCACGTCTCTGCCTCTTCTGATCTCTAAGTGAGACAGGACCACAGTCAGAGTCTGTGTTGTGCAGATGAAGGGCTGTACATGTCCGGGGAGGTTCTTCATCCTGTTCGGGATCATGGCTGCTTCCCACCAAAGATAGATGCTTGGAGTCCCTTTTGATCTAAGCTACATCTACTCGGAGCCTTTCCAAAGATCACTACAAAAAAATAAATAAAATCCCTGATCTACTCTGCACACTTTAGTCTGCTAAAGGAATAAGCTATAAAATGAATATCACAGAGGAAAAATACCACTTAAAGAAATTGACTTTCTTTCTAAAGTAGCTGGGGAAGACCCAGACTGTGTGTTTTCATGTATTTTTGTAGATGCTCTTAGAGAGGAAAACACATTTCGAATATCCCACTTTTTATAAGGCAGTAATACCATTAATATGTCATTAGTATGCTTTATTACACCTCTGAGAAGCAGGTGATATTGCTTATGTCAGAATATAACACATTGGGGCTTCCCTGGTGGCGCAGTGGTTAAGAATCCGCCTGCCAATGCAGGGGACATGGTTCGAGCCCTGGTCTTGGAAGATCCCACATGTCGTGGAGCAACTAAGCCCGAGCGCCGCAACTACTGAGCCTGCGCTCTAGAGCCCACGAGCCACAACTACTGAGCCCACGTGCCACAACTACTGAGCCTGAGCTCTAGAGCCCGTGAGCCACAACTACTGACCCCGTGTGCCACAACTACTGAAGCCTGCGTGCCTAGAGCCCGCGCTCGGCAACAAGTGAAGCCACCGCAATGAGAAGCCCGTGCACCGCAACAAAGAGTAGCCCCCGCTCGCCACAACTAGAGAAAGCCTGCGTTCAGCAACGAAGACCCAACACAGCCAAAAATAAATAAATTTATTTTTTAAAAAATGATAAAAAAAAAGAATATAACACATTAAACCACGCATTGCTTGACAGAATTCTAAGAATGAACAACTCTTCAGAAAAAATAGCCTTGTCCTTATTTATCTGCCAAAACTCATATCAACATTGGATTCCAAAAGGAACAAGATTTCACCCTGCTTTTAAGATCCCTCCAGCAGATGTTATATTTATGCATGATTTACATAGTTGAGAAAAACTATTTCCAAAAATATGGTAAGCTTTCTCTAAATCACTGACATAAGCTTCATTGATTAATTCATAGACTGAAGAAATATGGCATGTTTTGGTCTTAGTAATATATGTATTCAAGAAGAAAATGTACTTAGAAAAAAAAATCAAACATGAAATGCTAGAAGACATCTTTCTGTTAAAAAGTAAATACACAAATTACTCCCCACCCAGAGCCTGTGCTACAGGAAAAAAAAAAAAAATTGCTAAGATTGTGAAAAAAAAATTTAGAAGATCATAAAACTGCCACCAACCCTATCTTTACACAAAAGTTTCATTTATAGCCTACATAAGCCTCATCCTCTGTATTCTTCCTGCATATAGCAAGGGAGTTTCTAAAAATAAGTATCAGAAGCTTTCTGATTCGCTTCTTAGTCTAATGATAATGACCAAACACCAGTGAATGTGTTAGCTCTTCCTAGAAACCCTAGAGAAACGAGTTCATCAAAGTTCAAATCTCTGGCGAGCATCTTTGCCGAGCCTCTAAAAGGGTCTCCAAAGCTATAAAACTTCATTTCACCCATTTCATAAGAAGAGGACACACTGTTAAAAGATTCAAGAATCCTCAGCAATTCAAGATAAAAACAGCCCAGATAAACCCCTGACATGCAGCCTTTGAGAAAAGGCATTTGGGGTAATCATACTGTTGCTTGAAAATGTCTGGGGTTGTCACTGGATTTCATCAGATACATCAGAACAATTCTAGACTATACAGCAGTCTTCTCAGGCTTTGTGCCACTTTTACGTGATCCAAGTACAGTGTATGCTGAAGAGGGTTTTCACAGGAAGGTCGATCCACTCTCTACATTTCTTAACTGTTTGTAATCATGTATTATTGACTCAATAATCAACAATGATTATATAATTGCATAAAGTCATTTCTGGGCTTCATCGTTACACTTCAGTGGGAAGGCAATGTAAGTTTCAGAACCAATCACTTTTAGAAAATAATTTCAAGCAAAACTTTCTGGCATGATCCTCACAACTTCAAGCCTATTTCCTGGAACGCGCGATGAATTTCCTGGAAATTGCAGGAAAATTAGATTTAGTCTATCTTCAAAATAGTTGGTTTTATAGAATGTTTATATATGCAAATAATGAAGCATGATTTTAACAGATCCTCGTGAAGTGCCTACTATGTTCGGACACTATTCAGAGATTTGGGACATGGGTGAGCACAGCAGAGAACCCCAGCTCCTGCAGCTGCTTCCTGCGACCTATACCTTCAGCATTTTGCTCCAGCACAGGAATCACTGACAAGGAAACGTTCTAGAATATCAAAATCCCTCCTATTAACTTAGCTTATTGAAATAAGATCCCCCCAAATTATAGTATGGGGAACTCTTACAGTTAGGTGGATAAAGTTAACTCATATTTAACTGATACAAATATGATTTAGTCCATACAACCATATGTTTTATTAAATAAATTAATAATCTGATGATCATGTCTGTTCATTGCCTGAGATAATCATTTTTCAGTTTAAAAATGCATTACTTATACAGACAGAGTTTAAAAGTCCTTCTAAATCATGACTTGACCGGGCAGGAAATTATGCAGTATTCCACCGGGTAACCTGAATTTTGATGTGATAGGTTTGACTCGATCAATGGCACCCATGTCAATATCACTGAGATCTGGAGGGTACCATAATGAACGTCTGCAGATCAATAGAATTGAACATGTTAGAGCAAAGCCTTGTCGTTTCATCATCTGAACAACTAAATTAACAATCCATTTTAATTGGCTGCAAATCAGTCAGTTTGCAGTTGTATCCTGTCCCTCTCAGCCTCCTGATACTACTGTCCATCTGAGGTCCGAGCCAGCGTGTGGACACATGTCCCTGCAGGGCTGGTTTATAGCCATATATTAAGAAGGAAACATGGGGTGTTGGCATCAATACAATTTGTGAAGGTTCTGGGAACAGAAAAGGAATTAAGTGATATTGTAGAATGGTACGGCCAACTCTACTCATTCTGGCGTTATAATACCACTTGAGATGAAAGAGAAGGAGGCATGGTTAATGTTATCTAAATAATTAAGTCACCAGCCTCAATGTGGTTTACATCTGGTGGTCCTCTTTACGAAATTTAGAGAAATGTTCCACGTCTTCATTCTCACCAGGGTTATACGAGGTACAAGGAAGACACATCAGGTTGAAATCTTTCCTTTAAGGAGTTTTTATGATGAGGACACATATTCTGGATATTAGCAATTTTTTTTTTTTTTTTTTTTGCGGTACGCGGGCCTCTCACTGCTGCGGCCTCTCCCGTCGCGGAGCACAGGCTCCGGACGCGCAGGCTCAGC
>NC_041233.1:112886680-112889442 GCF_002837175.3 Physeter macrocephalus
CGGCAGGCGGACCCTCAACCACTGCGCCACCAGGGAAGCCCCTAGCAATTTTTACTTAAAACAATTTCAAAGTAATCAATGCCAAAAAACATTGCCTCTCAAGAAGGGCAATGGTTGTTTGGAGAAAAAGAGACTGCTTTGTGTTGATCAGGACAGACTTCCTCCAGAGCACCTAGGAAGTGGTGTCTGAATCAGGCCTTGAAAGGTGATATATTGCATATGGAAAAGTGAGAAGGACTCTCAAGGAGAAAAATGACAAAAACATGAAGCTAACAGAGAAAGACATATACAATATCGCTTATACATAGGATCTAAAAAAAAAAATGAATGATAGAAATGAACTTATATACAAAAAATAAATAGACCCACAGACATAGAAGAAAAACTTATGGTTACCAAGGGGGGAAGGGGGTGGCAAGGGATAAATTAGGAGTTTGGGATTAACATATACACACTGCTGTGTATAAAATAGATAACCAACAAGGACCCTGTGTATAGCACGGGGAACTCTACTCGATGGATTGTAATAACCTATAAGGGAAAAGAATCTGAAAAAGAATAGATATGTGTGTATATATATATATATATATGTTTGTGTGTGTGTGTGTGTGTGTGTATACATATACATCTGAATATGTGTATATGAGTGTGTGTATGTATATATATATATGAAACACTTTGCTGCATGTCTGAAATTAACACAACATTGTAAATCAACTACACTTCAATTAAAAAAAAACAAACATGAAGCTAGAGGGCAAAGGGTACTCAGCCACTCACCCCCAGGCTGCAGACATGGAAACAGCTGGGGCAGGTTTAGAAGGAGTACGCCGAAGGTACAGCAAAGGCAGGATCACAGAGCTTCAAGTCTGCCTGAGGCTTTGCCTGGTTTTGTTCAAGTGAGTCAAACTCAGTTAAGGTTTCATTCATTCTTTTTTTTTTTTTGCGGTACGCGGGCCTCTCACCGCCGTGGCCTCTCCCGTCGCGGAGCACAGGCTCCGGACGCGCAGGCTCAGCGGCCACGGCTCGCGGGCCCAGCCGCTCCGCGGCACGTGGGATCCTCCCGGACCGGGGCACGAACCCGCGTCCCCTGCATCGGCCGGACTCCCAAGCGCCGCGCCACCGGGGAAGCCCCGACCATTCTTATCATCCGGCACAAACGTGCATCAGGAGCCTCCGGATTGTCCCGCACAGTGTGAGGCAAACGGGTGCACACGCGTCCCCTGCCTGTATGAGCCTAAGGTTCTTCTGGCGCAGGTTCATCAGGAGGCAAAGTGGAAACCCCTGCCAGGGATCGGATATAGGGCACAGTCCAGGAGGAGCCATGGTGGGACTCAAGGAGGGTTGAAGGTGGGACGGACGAGCGGGAGGTGGGAGAATCGTGGAGTCAGAGCTGATGGCCTGAGCAACTGATGCCCCACCGGGAAGGGGCTGCACAGAAGGTCTCAGAAATAACGTCCAACTCCTGCAGCTCCCAGCAGAGCGACCTCCCCCATCTGTCCCCACAAATGTACCTTTGTTCATGCAAAAGACAATCGCCAGTTAACAGAAAAGGAGAACCACAGCACAACACAGGGAAGAGGGCTCAGAGGCTCTCAGACGGGAAATCCACATTAGGACTTATGAGCAGATATACAGGATTATGTTTTGTTTATATACTTTATATATTGCATACCCATTCCACATATGTATACATATATATAAAATTTAAAATATTCATTACAATAGCATTCTCCTTATTTTTAAGGAGGATTCATCTTTGTATGTATATATGCATGTATATATATATGCATACATTTGTACATAAGCATATAAATATATATTAGTACATGCATAAACACATATTTATACATATTAAATATGCATATATAAACATATAATATATAATCTATATTATAATATATACATAAATACACCATATATATGTATTACATCTATATATGAACATGATTTTAAACTAGGGCTGTGTTTAGTGATAAAATGGGATGATTCTTTTCCCACAGATATATGCCAGAATTTTCATAGGTATTAAAGACTTTGTTATTCTCCTTAAACTCCCATTTTTCCTATATAAAGAAAATTTATAACAAAAATGAAAAGATGAAGTCTGCTTGGAAACTCAAATTCACATCTACTGCCACCAAGGAGCATGTGTTTTCATAGAGGCAGGATCCCAATCCATCCTCTCCAGCAAGGTGACCCATCGAGCACACCCAAACTGTCCAGTTATCACTCTATTCATCTGCAATATACCCCAAACCACTGCTTTATCACAGTGGGCACCATGCACTTTCCAACTTAAAATTATAATTTTCCACCTTCTTTCTCATATAATCCCAATATAATTTCTGAATCAAACCAAACAATTTAATCACATACCTAAAATCAGTGGAATTATAAGGCAGATTTATGAAAAGAGAATGCCGTTGCAATCAATATTTTTTAAAATAAATTTATTTATTTTATTTGTTTATTTTTGGCTGCATTGGGTCTTTGTTGCTGTGTGCGGGCTTTCTCTAGTTGCGGCAAGCAGGGGCTACTCTTCGTTGTGGTGCACGAGCTTCTCATTGCAGTGGCTTCTCTTGTTGTGGAGCTCGGGCTTTAGGCACGCAGGCTTCAATAGTTGTGGCACAGAGGCTCAGTAGTTATGGCTAGCGGGCTCTAAAGTGCAGGCTCAGTAGTTGTGGCTCACGGGCTCTAGAGCACAGGCTCAGTAGTTGTGGCGCACGGGCTTAGTTGCTCCACGGCATGTGGGATCTTCC
>NC_041233.1:112889603-112896585 GCF_002837175.3 Physeter macrocephalus
TTCATTCTTTTTTTTTTTTTGCGGTACGCGGGCCTCTCACCGCCGTGGCCTCTCCCGTCGCGGAGCACAGGCTCCGGACGCGCAGGCTCAGCGGCCACGGCTCGCGGGCCCAGCCGCTCCGCGGCACGTGGGATCCTCCCGGACCGGGGCACGAACCCGCGTCCCCTGCATCGGCAGGCGGACTCTCAACCACTGCGCCACCAGGGAAGCCCCGACCATTCTTATCATCCGGCACAAACGTGCATCAGGAGCCTCCGGATTGTCCCGCACAGTGTGAGGCAAACGGGTGCACACGCGTCCCCTGCCTGTATGAGCCTAAGGTTCTTCTGGCGCAGGTTCATCAGGAGGCAAAGTGGAAACCCCTGCCAGGGATCGGATATAGGGCACAGTCCAGGAGGAGCCATGGTGGGACTCAAGGAGGGTTGAAGGTGGGACGGACGAGCGGGAGGTGGGAGAATCGTGGAGTCAGAGCTGATGGCCTGAGCAACTGATGCCCCACCGGGAAGGGGCTGCACAGAAGGTCTCAGAAATAACGTCCAACTCCTGCAGCTCCCAGCAGAGCGACCTCCCCCATCTGTCCCCACAAATGTACCTTTGTTCATGCAAAAGACAATCGCCAGTTAACAGAAAAGGAGAACCACAGCACAACACAGGGAAGAGGGCTCAGAGGCTCTCAGACGGGAAATCCACATTAGGACTTATGAGCAGATATACAGGATTATGTTTTGTTTATATACTTTATATATTGCATACCCATTCCACATATGTATACATATATATAAAATTTAAAATATTCATTACAATAGCATTCTCCTTATTTTTAATGAGGATTCATCTTTGTCTGTATATATGCATGTATATATATATGCATACATTTGTACATAAGCATATAAATATATATTAGTACATGCATAAACACATATTTATACATATTAAATATGCATATATAAACATATAATATATAATCTATATTATAATATATACATAAATACACCATATATATGTATTACATCTATATATGAACATGATTTTAAACTAGGGCTGTGTTTAGTGATAAAATGGGATGATTCTTTTCCCACAGATATATGCCAGAATTTTCATAGGTATTAAAGACTTTGTTATTCTCCTTAAACTCCCATTTTTCCTATATAAAGAAAATTTATAACAAAAATGAAAAGATGAAGTCTGCTTGGAAACTCAAATTCACATCTACTGCCACCAAGGAGCATGTGTTTTCATAGAGGCAGGATCCCAATCCATCCTCTCCAGCAAGGTGACCCATCGAGCACACCCAAACTGTCCAGTTATCACTCTATTCATCTGCAATATACCCCAAACCACTGCTTTATCACAGTGGGCACCATGCACTTTCCAACTTAAAATTATAATTTTCCACCTTCTTTCTCATATAATCCCAATATAATTTCTGAATCAAACCAAACAATTTAATCACATACCTAAAATCAGTGGAATTATAAGGCAGATTTATGAAAAGAGAATGCCGTTGCAATCAATATTTTTTAAAATAAATTTATTTATTTTATTTGTTTATTTTTGGCTGCATTGGGTCTTTGTTGCTGTGTGCGGGCTTTCTCTAGTTGCGGCAAGCAGGGGCTACTCTTCGTTGTGGTGCACGAGCTTCTCATTGCAGTGGCTTCTCTTGTTGTGGAGCTCGGGCTCTAGGCACGCAGGCTTCAATAGTTGTGGCACAGAGGCTCAGTAGTTATGGCTAGCGGGCTCTAAAGTGCAGGCTCAGTAGTTGTGGCTCACGGGCTCTAGAGCACAGGCTCAGTAGTTGTGGTGCACGGGCTTAGTTGCTCCACGGCATGTGGGATCTTCCCGGACCAGAGCTCGAACCTGTGTCCTCTGCATTGGCAGGTGGATTCTTAACCACTGCACAACCAGGGAAGCCCGCAATCAATATTTTAAATGGCATCATTTTCTTTGTAGCCAAATTAATATAATTCAGCTATCACCCTAAACATGTACTTGCAATATGATTAGAAATAAATCATCAGGAGTAATATGGTAATGCAAGAAGCTTATGACTATGGAATCATGTGGTGAAAATTGAAAATAGTTAATGATTTGATACAGTGTTGGCAAAGAAAATTAGAACAATCAGCCATAAATAGTATCTGCTCTAACGCTATATTTTAGCCTGTCAGCTCTACCATTATGATAGTGCTAAAGAGCTAAATTCCACATCCAGATATTATGCCTCATTCATAATAATATTCAGTCAACATCTTAGTGACCAGCATTTTCTATATTTGAATCATAATGTGCTATAATCAATTAGGAGGTAACATTGAACTGAACACATATAAAGGTGCAACTAAAAGTCTTGGAGCCTATTCACAACATTGTATAATTTATGTGACAGATGAGATTTACAAGTTCTTAATATTTCATATCACCATAAATTCTCTTGGACAAATGTTTTTAAATGTATAGTGATAGAAAAATCATTCTAACTTCCTAACAATTTTCTCATATAAGTCCATTATTTATCCTAGAAACAAGTCTAGCTAATGGCTTTATGAAATTTACCACAGTTAAACTACAGAAATATAGTTTTGGACATTGTCTGTTCCATCATTTAATGTCATCTAGATAAATACTACACACATTTTTTTTAACGGTTCATTTTTTAAATAAAGCAAACCATATAACAGTGGGGTTTTCTTTATATCTTGATGACCAAAAAGCTCAGTGGATCCAAAATTAGATTCAAGCTTAGCAACAATGGTGAGTATTAATGTTTTCATCCGTATTTTTACTTCCACTGGTCATGATCTCCATATATACACACATAAACCCACACATATGTGTATATAAATGGAAATATAAGTGGATATATGCATGGATACATATTTATATATAACATTTTATTATTTGTACATATAAATATAAATAAATGGAAATATATTCATATTACATGCATATATCATGTACATTTCTATATATAATGTTATTAATATTTACATATCAATTTTTATATAAATAAAACATATATGGATAAATATTTCTTTGCATAAATCACGTATCAGGGCACATGAAACATGCTTGGGGCAAAACGTCAGTAAAAGGAAGTAATATCGTTAGAAAAGGGGCAAAGATACAAACATCGGTACAGAAATGTTTATAGAAAACGATCCTTATACAGAGGGGAGCCACCAGTGCAAACATAACTCATAGTCTAATAATAATGTCTACATGTCACTTTATAGTCTACAAAACGGAAATGCTTTCATCTCATTTGAGCCTCACCATAGGATGTGTGCAGTGTGGTTTGTTTCCCTCTTCGCAGGTAAGAATCTAAAGAGCTCTGATGTTTACTAAAGAATGTCAGTTTGGTAAGTGGTGAGAACAAGATTTGGAACTAGGTTTCTGATTCCAAAACCTGTGATTTAGCTAATGAGCAGGCCTCAGTCTCTGCCTTTGTAAATGGGAAAAATGATATTATTTACCGTCAATGGATTTCCATGCAAGAAATAAATGGCTTAGGAGATACAAACGGCTAGAATAGCACAAGGTAACAACAGCTTGCTCTTGCAGGGTGAGACTTGCTGTCGTAACACTTCAGAGTCCGTGGCGTATAGACAGTATTCCACTGTTATCGCTGCCCTTTGTTCCCAAGCAAGATGGATTTATTTTTTGATGGAAGAAATATTAATAACTATTATTGTAACACTAATATTTATTTGACATCTTAAAATGAACAGAAGCTAAACCCTAGTTAAAAATCCTTTATCTTATATAACAATCTCATCAGACTACATACCTCACGCCCAAATGAAGAATTTGTGTCCTTTTATTTGGTATGGAAATAGGTCTCCTGAATTGATTTTATTTTATCTAATTATTTTGCAAGGTTTATAGAGCAAAGAAAATTTCCTGATTAACTTCTAGAAAGACTGTTACCAAATTTATGGTCAACATATCATAAATATACGGTATATATTGTCCTACGTTACTTGGGTCTTTGTTTTCCTTTCTGTTAGACTCTAACTTTTTACACCTATGGCATAAGAAGAACGTCTGTATCCTGGTACGTGTCCTCAAATTTTCTCCTCTTAAGATTGGAATACCAAGCATTCAGTCAGCAAACATTATCTGACCTCTGCCCTGTCCCCTTGGTCTTTTTATACAATGTGCCAGATAGGTACATTCTATGGAAATGTGCCTTTGGAATTCTGTCTAAAAATATTATTGAATTGAAAATGCTTGTGTGGAGTGAATTGGCTGCTTTGTCACAAAACAGGGTCACATGCTAAGGGTTAGAGTGTTTGAAACAGAAGCAGCTCCGGAAGCTCCAAGTAGAAGATCCAACAGGAAAAGGGAAGGCCTTTGAAAGAAGAGTGGACTCTGTCTTGTGGCTTTCTCCACATAAGGAGAACTGACTATGTTAAAATACGTAATTTTGGGGCTTCCCTGGTGGCGCAGTGGTTGGGGGTCCGCCTGCCGACGCAGGGGACACGGGTTCGCGCCCCGGTCCGGGAGGATCCCACGTGCCGCGGAGCGGCTGGGCCCGTGAGCCATGGCCGCTGGGCCTGCGCGTCCGGAGCCTGTGCTCCGCAACGGGAGAGGCCACGGCAGTGAGAGGCCCGCGTACCGGAAAAAAAAAAAGGGGTATTCTTTTCAATTAGAAGTTTAATCTCCAGTTTTTGTTCTTTATTCCTTGTACTGATCTTTTAGTTTTGCACGCACCGCAAAAATAAATAAATTTAAAAAATAAAATAAAATACGTAATTTTGAAGTATTTTTAATTGATTGACACATTGGTTTTATTGTAATTAGGAGGCTTATAGAAGTGCTCTATTAACCAACATCTAGGTTTCCAATTATAGGAGTTTCCCTTCTCGGAAGAAAAGCACTATGCCCACCCACCTCGTGCCTCTGGCCCAATGAAGAACGTCAGAGATGATGGTCTGAGCCAAGACCCAGATGGGGAATCTCCTCCCATTTCTCTGTGAGCGCACAGCCCTCCATGCTGCATGAAGGCAGCATCCTCTGCTGATCTGGAGGGGGGCTGATAGTCCTTGCTGAAGCAGCAGTGGTCAGCTTACACAGAGAAGAAACACAGTACAGACCACCATGACGGAGGGCTAGGGCACAGTCAGAGCGGCGCAGAAGCCTGAGGATGGAGATGCATTATGAAAAGAAAATAGACAATATGCACGCACATTGTTACATCAGCACATTCTAACAGAGCTTGTTTAGCGGTCAGAATATACATGTGGACAAGATTAAACTATCGCTATTTTTGCATGGTTTTCCCGTCAATGATAACGGAAGCCCACCAGAGAGCCATGAGAAACAGCTGTCATCCTTTCAGCCTGACCCAACCATGAGAAGTTAGAAAACAAACAAACAAACTGAACAAAGGTATAAAAATGAAATGAATATGGCAGTTCTCTGAAATTATTATATTGAGTTGAGAATTCAAAATAATTCAGGACCATGCTTTCTAGCCATTCCAGTGTCTCTATTATGGCAGCAGTTCTCTGAAATTATTATATTGAGTTGAGAATTCAAAATAATTCAGGACCATGCTTTCTAGCCATTCCAGTGTCTCTATCATTTCCTTACTGAGGCTGTAGACCTTATGAATGAAGGAGTGTAGAGATGTGTGATCAGATATGCAGACAGTTATTCCGTTTTTCTACTTTTTTACATGACCTCAGATTCAGTTTGCTATTCTGCAAAATGATGATAATAAGTACCCTTGTGCATAGTGGGTACAAATGAAGGGTAATTATTGTTATTATTTTTAAATGTAAGTGATTTGAGATGGTTCCTTAACTCCCAGGTGTATATACCTTCATGGCCCTCCTGCCTTTCCTCAAGGTTTATTTTCCTAATGCTGAAAAATGGTAAAATAGTCAACCTGCACAAACTCAGTTCGATCTCTCTTAGATCACCTGCCTCTCATTCTTCCACACCACGAGGAGAAAGAAGGGTGCAGGGAGAGAGTCCTGCTGTATGTGTACCAAGATACTGGCGTGATACTTAAGGTCTGGGTTACATCCCACAAGACACTGGACCTTTCTCTGAGTTACACCTCCTCTTTTCTCATCTGTAACCGGGTCACTGTGACATTCAAGTTATGTCAGGGATGCGAAAACATTTTTATAAGCATAAAGGATTATTTTGGGATTTCCATTTAGAATTACTGTTGACAAATAACTTAGTAACATGTACTAATGTAAACCAATCAGTTGAAGAATCCATTAATTATACAAACTCGGTCTCAAAAATAAAATAGCGCCACAGAAGTACACACCTCACCCATAAAGCACTTAGGTACTGCTTTTCAGTGTTTCCACAGCAATTTAAAAATCTCATACTATGTAATAATATATTATAGGAAATCAACTTTGCTCACATTTCGTGCACATTCTAGGTGCATTATGGAATCTCTTAGTGCAATATGCAAATAAAGCATCATTGAAATTCCCTGGTAATCAGTATTATTCCTACAGCGTCTCCTGAAGCTCTTGTTATTCAGAAAAGTAGGTAAGTTCACTTATCCTAATGGGAATGAGGAAATGGTGAAACCAATTTCTTCAAAGAAGGAGACATATTAGTTGTTCTTAGATGCCAAGCAATGGGATGTCCTTGGAGAGTAAGTGATATTATCCCTCCTAATCTTAGTATCAGATGCTACCACCCTTTAGCAAGAAGGTGGGCGAACTGAATGAAGCATGTAACTCCATCAAGAGCAGCAAACTCAGAGTCATGAAACCTGAGTGCTCCTCCCACTATCTGCACACGCTACGTGTGTAGAGCTAGGAGCGCAGACATCTTCAGTTGTCAAGTGCAGGTAATTACATTTGCTTGCCTATTTCGGGTATTCTAAAAGAATCAAAATGAATAAAGCATCTCAAAAAATACGATGTGACGGGCTTCCCTGGTGGCGCCGTGGTTGAGAGTCCGCCTGCCGATGCGGGGGACGCGGGTTCGTGCCCCGGTCCGG
>NC_041233.1:112896619-112923786 GCF_002837175.3 Physeter macrocephalus
GGTGGCGCAGTGGTTGAGAGTCCGCCTGCCGATGCTAGGGGACGCGGGTTCGTGCCTCGGTCCGGGAAGATCCCACATGCCGCGGAGCGGCTGGGCCCGTGAGCCATGGCGGCTGAGCTTGCGCGTCCGGAGCCTGTGCCCCGCAACCGGAGGGGCCACAACAGTGAGAGGCCCGCGTACCGCAAAAAAAAAAAAAAAAAAAAAAAAAAAAAAAAGTTAAATTTCTCGTCTAGGGTCAAAAAGCTAGGATGTGGCATGACTTATATTCTGGACTTCTTAATGGGATTTTTCAGTCTTGGTCCCGAGACAGATTTAGATCAATCACCTTGCTCTTATTTACTTGATTAGGGGACTGGTGGAGAGTAGAATTTATAGTGTTGACCCTGCAACCCTGAAAGATTTCGGAGCCATATCTGACTCATCACAAAATGTAATACTGGGCTTCCCTGGTGGCGCTGGCCGCTGAGCCTGCGCGTCCGGAGCCTGCGCTCCGCAACGGGAGAGGCCACAACGGTGAGAGGCCCGTGTACCGCACACACACACACACACACACACACACACACACACACACAAAGTATGATGTGAAATAAAAAGTATTACATAACACAATGACGGCTGATGTCATAAGTATTTATACTAAAATGAGTCTTTCTATTCCTGTTGCCCTTTCTCTCTTTTTCTCTGGGCAAAAAATAATTGCATCTTTCAGATATTTCCATCTGCTTTTTTCCAAATTGAATGTTTCAATCCACTGAATTTAACTATGTGTCAATATATTCCAGGAAAGTAAAATAAAGTTGAGTTAGTTGCATGGTGGTTTATGACTGAAGTTTTCATCGTATCATTTGCTAAACAGAGGACAGGTGTTTGATTCTTGCTGTTTTACAAGCCAAATGCCACTGAAATCTTAACTCTGTAAATAGTCATAATCCTAGGTTTACTTTTAACAAAGGGACAAGTGTGTTCATTGTGTTATTCATCCTCAATTTCCTCTGATAGTTTATTTTTTTAATTCATATCCTATATGAATTCAGGAGGATTTTTAAAATGTTAACAATCCACGTAAGTGGACTGTAAGCAAATCAAGATGTTTCATATTTGCTGGGGCTGCGGATTACCAGGCAATGATCCTGCTTCTGGTTCAAAAAACTATTTGTAGAACAAATAGGCATGAGAAGGCTTAAGATCAAATTTATTTTGGGCAATATACAAAGATGAAAATATAAAGACGCTTGAGAGACTTTGCCCATAATTTTCATTTAAAATGTAATCATTTATATCCAATTTCCCACATCTATGCTTTCATCAAAATAATTTATTATTTGTATAAATGATATTGTTTTTAACCTCTGGATGTGTCAATCAAATCTTTCCAGAACACATTCCTCAGTTTCATGGAACCATATATATTTTGTTCCTTCCATAATTTTCTTTTTCATTCAGTTGATCATGTCTTCCACTAAAATTTAGGTTAATTTGAAAAACAACTGTGTACCTTCTGGGACTAAAATTTTGTGTTGATAATCAATTTATTCTGATTTTGTCTCTGATGATCCTGTCTAGCAACCATTTGGGGAATCCAGTAATTAATTTTATTTTACCACATCCAGTTCTTATTTCATCACTGTGTCTGTAAAATGCATTTTTGCTGCTCTGTCCACTAAAATTATTTTAAGTGATGTCTTGATAGAGCATGATGTGCTGCTGTCAAATCGAAGTATTTTATACTTTATATGGCAATCGTAATAATTTCTGGGCTATGTAGGATTTGCTTAACCCTAGGTCTTTATTAGGTTTAATCCAAAAGTTTAAATTCCCTAATCATCTAACTCTCATGCTTATGGTTTTAAATGGTGAAAGTTTTGTAATGAAATATAGGTAAATCTTAATTCCTTTCTCTAAATTTTAGTTTTTTCAATGACTTACTTTTCAGTGATTTTTTAAATGTTGTATTTACAATGATACTTCTCTACAAGAGTGACACTGTGAAAAATTCAAATTATTTTATCAGGTTTTCTTACTTATCTGCTACACTGTGAATTTATCCATCTCCTCTCTGTATTTTTGATTCTGTCTTCTTAAAATCTAAATCCATCAAAATTTTTTCTCAAAAAATGATTTTCTTTTACTAAAGGTTTTTGACATATTTCATAACCATGGGTTGTGGAATTGGTTATTTTAGGGGATCATTTATCTTAGATAACTTCCCAACTATGGACAAGGAAGTGGGGGCAGTGGTTAGGGACTGACTCAGCCTTTCCGTAGTGAATGTGTGACCTAGTGATCTTGACCTTATTTTGCTTCCTTGCCAGTAAAATACGGTGGTTGGGAAATCGAAGGATTAAATGGTATAACATAATGTGGTTGGCCAAGCACCTGACCCATAGTAAATGCTGGCTAAGTCTTAGACCTCATGGAGGAAGAGCAAGTCTTAATAGTGTCTGAACCCAGTAAAACACAGTGATAGTAGTGCATCTGTCCATTCGAATACTTACTGACTTCCCCCCGTACATTACACACTAGGTGCTAGCCTCTAGAGATTAATAACATTGGCATAATGACAAGTAACAAATACCACATGATATCACTTCTATATGGAATCTAAAATACAACAGAAATGAACTTATCCACGAAACAGAAACAGACCCACAGATGCAGAGAGCAGACCTGTGGTTGCCAAGGGGGAGGAGGGTGCGGGAGGGAAGTACAGGGAGTTTGGGATTAGCAGATGCAAGCTATTATATATAGGATGGATAAACGACAAGGTCCTACTGTATAGCACAGGGAACTGTATTCAATATCCTGTGATAACCCAGAATGGAAAAGAATATGAAAAAGAATATATGTTTGTATAACTGAATCACTTTGCTCTACAGCAGAAAGTAACACAATTTTGTATACCAATTACACTTCAATAAAATTTTAGAAAAGAACATGTATTTTGATGCATTAACAAATAATTCTGTATGATAAGAATTAATCCAATGGAAGATGAATACTACAGAAGAGAAGTGAGTGAGAAATCCGCCCAGAGTGTTGGTGGTGGTGATGTATGTGTGTGTGTGTGTGTGTGTGTGTGTGTGTGTGTGTGTGTGTGTGATAAAGCAAGGGGGGAAAGATCCAATGGAAGATGAATACTACAGAAGAGGAGTGAGAAATCCGCCCAGAGTGGTGGTGGTGGTGATGTATATGTGTGTGTGTGTGTGTGTGTGTGTGTGTGTGTGTGTGTGTGTGATAAAGCAAGGGGGGAAAGAGGAACTAGCAGAGGTTAAATGTAAATAAGGCTTGAGGGAGTAAAAAGAAGAGACTGCATTTGAGTTGAACTTCTGAAATACAACCTTGCCAAGTAAAGAAAGAGCACAGTGCATTCCAAGCAAAAATAATAGCACAAATCAAGATGTGCACGCACACCCATACACAGAAGAAAATGGAAAAATACAACTGATGCCTATAGATATATACCTTTGGACCAAAGAGATTAATAAGCTGTCTACCTGTAACATCTAATGGTATCCAGATGAGCAAGTAAGTGGGCTGGAGGTGTGAACAAGATTATGGAGAAAATAAAAAGTAACTTTTCTTTGGGGACATATCAATTTGAAATAATATCAATACTTGTTGTTTGGTTGTGAGGTACATAGTTGACTAAAGCCTAAAAGATACACTAAGTTTCGATTTAATGGACAGAGTCAGTAAGCCTCTGAGCCGTTGAAGCCAATGTGGTTCTGGAAAGAAAAGTTACATGATTAAAAATAAATGTGCTTCTTGTTTGAAAGTATGGAATTTTTTTTAAATAGAATGATCATATAACCTTGTCCTACTGGAAATATTTAGGGAGTGAAAGAGGGTTTATTAATAATTACGCCACGGAAACTGTCTCAAATACAGCCACCTTCTTAGTTCCAAAGAAAGTGGTCGATGACGTCTGTGTATGTGTGTTCGTGTGTCCCAAGTAAAAAAAGTTTCATAACAAGGGTGACAATTTCCACTTAGGCATTTTTATCCAATGAAATAAGAGCAGACATCACGATATGATTAAAAAGAGACAATTAAAGAAAATATCTATTATAGCAAAGGTTTCACTCCCATGCAATTTATAGGATTGGAAAATGCAGAACTATCTGCATTCATCATTTTTTGCATTGGTTTCTGTTCACCCAAGTCAATCGAAGGACTGATATTGACATCATTACTCATGCTTCAAGTGGAAAGATCATCGTGGTTTTTAAGGCAGACTGACCCAACCCATGTATAATTGCTATTCACAGTCCCTTCCTCAACTTCAAAGCTTGTTGGAAGAGAAGAAAACCACTAAAGCATTACATATAGTCTCTTTTCTTGGCTGAAACCTTTTCAGCCAAGTAAAAATAAAGTGCACTTAAGATGAGCTGAGTGTTTTCTAGAATATTGTAAAACCTTTCTACCAAGATTCCTCGGAAGATTTTTTGCAAATATACCAAAGCTTTACATATCAATGAAAACAGATGTTGCATTCATTTTAATTTATTTAAATATGTTATTTAAGTAATGTATCACTTAATTAAATACATTTTTTCCTAAATAAATAATGCATTTCATTGTAGGGATATGTGTCTGAGAAGGATTGACTAGCCAGTCTTTAGGAGTTATCAGGTGGTTATTTTTACCCTGATTTACTGAGAAACTTCCGTTGACCACTTTTTAAAAAAATTACCTATAGATCCATAAAAACTGTACTACACTCCAGGGTGCTTATATTTTCCCCCAAAGACGTTTTCTTCAAGCTTTACAATCTGAGCTCATGCTTAGACCTCTTGGATAAGTGTGCTCTAACCTGCAGAACAAACTATTCAAATTCTTAGTTTACTCGTCCTTTCATATTTAATGTCTTTCCTGAAACAACTGTTTGAGACAACGAAGGATGACAAACGCTGTGCTTGAGAGCGTTAAAAGTATGGTGATCAAAACATAGAATTTCAACTGTCACATCATAAGAAACTTTGTATTATAAAATGTATATTAAATTTTTAAGCTTCTTAGAATCAAAAGCAGCCTGTTGTTGTTGTGTTTTTTGTTTGTTTGGTTTGTTTTGTATGCATAAACTATTCTTCTGGTTTTTTTGACAAAATTATACCAAGTTGATTTTTTTTTAACACAGCAAATTATCTCATAAGGTAATCGATTTCCAATCATGAACACAGCTAATTTAAGTGTTTTCAAAACAATGCTATTGTCACTTAATATTCTACATGCTAAGTCAATATCATTATGGGAAAAAAAATGTACTCCATACACTCCACATTTCCGTTTCTTTCAATGGAAATTATGTCAATTATGTCATATTTGTTGGCTTTTTGTGTAGGCACAAGAAACTAAACTAGCATGACTGTCAATTGTTAGCCCGAATGAGGGAGAACACAATGATTTTCTTACAGTTACTCCATGGCATCAGGGGTAAGCTTTGAGGCCCAGGCAGGTAACCTGGCACTTGACCTTTTCTCAGTCACAGTCACAGAGGAAGTGAGGCTTCTGTTCATTATGTTCTTCTTGTCTTGGAGTCTGACCCCCAGCACCATTTGGCTCTTTAATCCTGTGCCATTTCCTGCTCCCCTGAAGTGTGCAGCAAACCCCAGCCTGTTCCATCTCCCACCTTTCGTCCAAACCCCTCACCTGGAGCATCTTTCTTTAAAGCCAAGAACTTTGCACGGGCTGACGGGCATGGGTACGGCGATATAACAGGGTAAAAGATCAGGTGCACAGAGGACAAGTAGACCAGTCTCAAAGGCCTAACTCTACACCTTACACCGTGCATGGAAAAGTCACCTACACTCTTTGTGTCTCTGTTTTCCTTACCCTTAAAATGAGATGAAAATGCTTCCCTAACTGTGAAGATATCTACCGAGACCAAGTTTGAAAATGCTTGCAGAGTATCTCGTTTAGAAGAAAAACATTTACTACACACCTACTATCTGGTACTTAAGGTGTTCAAAAAGGTGAATTAGCTCAAACCCGCAGAGTGAGCAAAGTCACCATTACCCTATTGAGAGGCCTCCTGGGGTAGAATGAAAACTCATAAAAAACAATTGGCATGTATCTGCCGGCGTACAGGCATAAAATACAATTAGGCATGTATCCGCCGGCGTACAGGCATAAAATACAATTAGGCATGTATCCGCCGGCGTACAGGCATAAAATACAATTAGGCATGTATCCGCCGCGTATCTTTCCACGCCGCCACGATGACCCTCGTCTACCCCTGCACGGCGTCGATCATGCTGAGGACTGCAATTTACACCCAAGCACTTCCTTCCTACTCCAGGGAAACCGCAGCCCCACACAGGCCCTGCGCCAGTCCTAACAAATCCGACAGTCTGTGAGGAGTCTTGCTTCCAGCAGAGGGTCCTTCCCATTTACATTCCTACAGCAGAGCACAGAGTTCAGTAAGGAAAGCGACCGTGAGATTGTTATTTCCTTTCTTTACCCTGAGTCCCTCACTGCCAGCATCTACAAAATCCTGGACACATCATGGATATGTGATGACCATGGTAAGAATAGCACTTAGCCACAGAATAACTGTAGAAGAACTGAGTCTGTATTTTTATGGAAACATTTATTCTTTCCAACAATTATTTGGGGCCTGTTTTTGTGTTGGATTTTCAGGACACAAGGATGGAGAAGCTACCGGTGCTGACAACTTACTACATGCAGATCACAGTCTTGCATGTAAAGAAGGAACATAATTAGGGCACTGCGCATTAGAGAGATGGATAGAGAGAGAGAGAGATAGAAAGATAAACAGGTGATTGATAGACAGATGACAGATAGATGATAGATTCATAGATGATAGATAGATAGATAAATGATAGAAAGATAATGGATAGATGATAGATGATAAATTGAAAGATGATAAATTGATTGAAAGATGATAAATTGATTAAGGATAGATAAAAAGATAGATATGTGATTGACAGATGACAGAATGATGGATTAGATAGATAGATAGTAAATAGGTCATAGATAGGTAGATAATAAATAGATTATAGAGAGACAGATGATAAAAAAATAGATGATAGAATGATAGGTAGAACGCTGATTTGACAGTGATTGGTACAATTGCTAAGGGGCCACAAAGGAACGTGTACTTGTCGCTAAAGACAACGTTGTACCACAGCTTGGTGTTCTTGTGTCTCCGCTTCACAGGAATCCTTGCATTCTAAGAAATGAATGCAGAGAATCAGGCGTAGTCTACTCTGAGGTGAATATGAGATGAGAAGGCGAATAGAAATTAGATGGGTGGAGAAATTCTGGAAAGAATAAATATCAAAAAGACACCTCTAGAATAAAGTCTAATGAACTTTCCATGAACCTCCTTCTTCCGTTGCCCAGAGATTATCTGCAGTGTGAAGGGTTAGAGCAGCTCATCACGGAGGCATTGAGAAGCCCTTCATTTTACGGGCTGCGCTAGGCAGAGAGTGAAAAGCAGGATGATCTGCCCTTTACTTCAACTACAAACATGCGAAGTCAGAAAGTGGGAGGGTTGTTGTTCTTCCATTTTACCTATGCCTTGGAAGGAAGGGAAACTGTCAAAACTTCACTGAAGCATCAGCGATTCAATGGACAAAAAAACCCCGAGATCTGAAAAATACAATTATTTGCAGATGTCTTTTCATCTTCCACACCTGACAGAAAGAGCCAGGATTGCACGAGCAGATTAGAGCTAAGACTGGAAAACCAGAGCTCCACTGGGGGCTTTCATTTATGTTCACACCATCATTCCAGATCTTCACTGGTGTTGCCGCATCTTATAATTAGCATCCTTAGTATTATTAAGAATAAAAAAGCAGCTGTCATTTACTGAGTACCTACGGATGACAATGTGGAGTGCCTACTGTATGCCAAATATTTGACACGTGTCATCTTATTTGGTCGATGTCAAAACTCAGTAATTGCATTATATTTATTCTGTATGGTTGAAGGAAGAGGGTCTCAAAGTGTTAAAAAAAAACTTTTCCATAAAGTCATACAGGGTAGGATTTAAGCCCAGGTCTGCCTAACTCCATAACCACCTTGTTTTGTTATGCTACACTTTCAATTTCATTATAAAAGTTATCTAACGATGGCACTCTGATGCCTTCATACTTCAATATAATGGTCAGTTCATACGTGCAAGACATTTAGAAGTAGATGCCTGCGTCTGGGCTCTGAGATTCCAGTCTAATCCACAAAGTTTTGGGAGAGATCACCCTACTGAGTACCAGCTTCACCTCCTTGCCCCATACACTCATAGAGAAGACACTCTGCAGCCCACACACAGAGGCAAGCTGATGAGGCGAGACTCTGAGGCTGTTTATACAAGCAAACAGATCTACCCGAAAGGGCCAGGCCCTTCGAGATCTAATCCACTTGTCTGGGAGCAAAGCTGCTGGGCGCCCCAAACTTCCGCTGATTAAATATATTCAGAAAGAAAGAAAACTCCCTGCAAACAGTTCCATATATTACCTCACAACCAAACTCAGCTTCTCTTTCTCTCTCTCTCTTCTAAAACCTTAGTGTCCTGCTAACTGACCTGGCTTGTTTTCCTGCTTGCCTGTGGCTTCATTAAATTTGAATGCATCAGCAAACACTTGTCAGATGCTCAGGATGCGTCGCGGATGGGAGGAGAGATGTCATAATAAGCAGCCAACAATGAATGGTCCTGGTCCAGGTCCTGGAGAGGGTTTCAGTGCTCAGAGCACATAAGGAGATGGACACATGAAGAGATAACCCGGATTATAAAACCACGTGTTATAGTGGAGACAAGTTTAAAGCATTAACAAAAACATAGTGGTAGTTGATTTCTACTAAGGATATCAAGGATGGCTTTAGAGGAGAGATGACGGACGTGGTCACCAAGAAAAAACTGCGAACTGTTCAGGTAAAGAAGTTGGGGGAATTTTAACTCAGCAGATGGCACAGACAAAAGCACCAAGGCATGAAGGCATCCAATGCTACGGAAAGCACTGGTTGTCTACTTGGAGTTAAAAATATTAACAGTTAAGGTTTACTGAGCATATATGTCAAATATACCCAATAACTGCTTTAAGTACATTATCACATTTACTTTCAGGGAACAAACCTCTCAAGTAAGTGCCAGATTATCTCCAGATAAGCAACTAAAGCAGAGAGGGATTAGCTAATGAGACAGGTTCACACACAGGAGAGAGAGGACACAGCTAGCCCAGCACCCTGTCCTCAGAGCCAGCGAGCTTGTGATAGAAGGAGGTGCGTCTGTGTGAGGGTATGCGGGGAGAGAGCGCATTCCTAGATATCGACAGCTCAGAACTCTGTGAAGGTTGAATTCCTTGCTCCAGAAAGTTCTAGCCTGATCTCAGTGAGGGAATTCCTGGGCCTGTCATGGTCACCATCTCTGATTAAAAACGACTGACCTGATTCGCTTCAATAGGCTTACAGGAGATGATGTCAGACGGAAAATGTAAAACACCTTCTAATTCTTATGGGATTTAAATATGTATGTGAGTGTTCCTGGATTCCTCAGGACAAGAGGAGAATTGAAACTGAGTTATCCACAGCAGGTAAGTTCTTATGGAGAACCAACTGTTATATTACAAAGGGAGTGCAAGATTGTCGAAAGCAAGGATGTTAAATATGTGCGGTTGATGTTTCCAAGTAGAGTGTCTCATTCCTATCTAGTAGAAGGAAGGTAACTCTTCATAAACATTTAAAGCAACTGCTGATTTACAATGACTTCGGTTGGTTGACACAACAAACAATCCCATGAAAAGTTACTCCCAGTGACTAAAAGGGAACCTTCCAATCAATTGGGTACCCTGACTAGCTCTCTACCTGAGCAACGTTGTACCTGCAACAGTGTATGTTGCTTGGGTTGATGTCAGCTCTTAAAGGACCCGGGAAGAGCCTGCCTTGATCGAGATCCTCCCCCCACCGCCTCCCGTAGCAGTTACTGATTTTTCTCCACTACCTCAGGGCCCACGAGAGTTTTGCCTTTGGCCCCATTTTTATGAAAATAGCTCCGGGATGCAATATCACACTTGGCCAGTAGGTGCCACCACCAACCACATGATTTTTAAAACTGAATCCTGGAGATTTTTCAAGGAATTTTTTTTGTTTCCTGTTTATGCAAATGACGCAAAGCAATGGCTACTTCTATAAATATCTAAGTCATACAAATAAAACAAGGATGTGTTAGCAGGTCAGAGTCAAAGCTGTATTTTCAGAGAATAGTATTTGAATGTGGTAAACAGTGAGGGGAAAAAAATATCTAGAAGTTGGGAAGTGCAAGATCTACTGAGTGCGTATTATGTATGAGCCACGTTAGGGATTGGGGGTTAAAGAAGGTGAGAATTTTACCTGATATAAAAAATGCATTATCTCTAGGGAGACACACATAAATAAATAAAGGGGTATAATTCACATAGGTGTAAGTTCTAACAATAGTAGGAAAAAATGAAAAGAGAATTGAGTAGGCAAATGACTTTCGGAGATTTTCACAGAAGAGGGGAAATTTGAGCCAGGTTGTGAAGGATCAGTAGGTGAAGAAGATAAGGCAGGGCATTTTGAGGACAGGGCTTAGTCCTTGTCTAAAGGAAGGACAGTGTACAATGAGTTCAAGCAGAGCAGGACCAGAAAGGTCCAGGGGTGGGGAAAGGTGGACCAAGTGGCTAGATCATGGGGAAAAGTAAAAAAAAAAAAAAAAAAGAAAAAAAGAAATCGGAGGAACAAATTATGAAATGTCTTACACACCAAACAAAGAAGTTTGGACATTGTCCTGTAGATATCAGGAAACTGGGAATCACTTATTTTTTAAGAAGATAAGTAGAATCAGAATGCTGGAGGGGCCAGAGAAGGTGGGGCTTCAAGTCAGGCGAAACAGATGGATACTTACTCATCAGAGCAAGAGAGAAGATACAGGACTGAATTAGGACAGTGACGGCTCAGACGGAAAGGGGAGCCTGTAATTGAAACATCTTTTGGGATTCGGTCTGACAAGACTGGATACAGGCTGGTCGAGAGGAGGGAAGATGTGAAGAGCTAAGAGTCTAAGGAGACTCTGAGAAAGCTAATCTAGGACGAGCACGTGGGACACCAGTAACTAAGATAAAGAAAACAAGAGTTAAAGCAGTTATTTTGGAAGTGGGCTGGGTGGTGAATTCAGGCTTCTCTCTGTTGGATTTGAGATACCGATGAAGCACTTATGTAGACAAATCCTTTGGAGACTTAAAACTATGAGGATGGCTAGGCTAGGAGATAGAGATTTTGCAATTATTCAAACACAAATTTTATCCTCCAGATTTTACACATGAGTAACCTGATTTGCTCAGCTGATAAAATTTAATAAATATAGATGAGTTACGTCTAACACATAAAACACTATTTTCTTTTGTCTGCCAAAGTAGATTTCCTGAGATTTTGGTCAGTTTGTTTTAGTTCACCATCTACCAAATACCTCCCAGCTGGGAGGTACCACTAAGCACGGCAGCTGCAAAAATGAGTAATTCTCAACATCATAAAATCTCACAGAGGATCCAGATACGCCAACATGTCCAAGCCGAGCCAGTAACCAATGTGATTGATTGATGTGCTCGTTGATTTAAATGCCACTGCTTTAGTCTTTTTGGAAACTTTTTGTAACAAACTATGAGGACAAAGAAGGGAAATATAGGGTTTTTTTTGAGAATTAATTAAGTGCCTTCTAAATATAAAGCATCCTACCCGATCCCAAGTAGGATGTAGAGAATAAAAGGAGATGGTTCCAGGCTTCAAAAGTTTCCCATTTATAACGTGAAGCATATTCAAGTCGTGCGAGGAGAGATGGTGCATCAGAGTTTCAGGTTTCCAATTTTCCTTATAGGTATAATAAGGCTGCTTTAAAAGCAGGGTTATTTAAATTGTTAATTGTGAATTGATTCAGGCATTCATTTACCTTGAGGAATTAGATAGGTTAATTAACTACCATGACTCATTTTTCAGATTATAACAGGAAGACTAATTTTCCTTACCTTCTGCCTCTAAGATATTAATTAATACATTCTAGCATCGCGCCATTTCCACATCCTATGAAAATTCATACATGCAACAGGGCAGCACCTCGCCGGCTGACACTACTTGGCTTAGATAGGATGGTTATCACAACCTGTGGGAGAGATCTGTCTAAATTCCCCTTGGGTGTAATTCCGCAGGACTAGCGCTCTTGAATAAGGCAGACAGGTAACATGAATCATGCATATGCTAACTGTAATAAATAACGAAAATATTTAGAGACAGTGAGGTTTGAACTTGAACTTTATGAATAAATGTTGATTAGTATGCAGTACAAGCAGCATCCTCAGCTTTTGTTCTTACTCTTAAAAGGCAGTCGTTTAGTTACTAAACGATGCTTTGAAATTTTACAGCTGTTCGCTCAGCTCTCCGTTTCTACTCTTTCCATTCCGGAGCAAAGAAATCACAGCGCCTCCACCTTGAAATATCAACAGAGAGGTCTTCATGCTGACCTCGACTGGCAGATAAGACAGCACTGATGTACACTGGCCCCGAGTGAGTTTTCAGCTGAGAGGAAAAAGGTAGCATCCTCCGCGTAGAGGAACACAGGACAGAGGAACCATTTCTCACTCTACCTGAGAGCAAGACGTCTGCTTACAGCACTGACCGCAGTATTTACCTCGGTGAATACTGAAAGGAAACCCTCGGTGTCAGAGATTAATTTTTCTTCTATTAAGACCATTCTCTCACTGCCACCCCTGCATTTTCCTGAGAAATATTGTGAAGAATTGGTAGAGTTCATGAAGATGGAGAGGCGGGAAAAGAGCACACAGTGAAACAGTGCCCTGGGACAGAGAGCTGAAATTAACAAGGGCTGCACTAAGCAATCTCATGTCTGATAGATCCAAATGATTTTATGTCTAAACTGAAAAGAGAGAGAGACAGACATCTCACAGGTGCTCCACGGGGCACCAACTATGAAAGCAGCCCATTCTCTGTCTTCCATCCGATCAGGGAGCCAACTGCAGGAAAGGCAAGATGGATGGGGGCCGTGAAGGTGGGGGCTTGGTTTTGCTCGTAAAGGCAATGAGTGAAAATACACGGAAATGAGGGAAAGGTACTTTTACAGCCAGGACAAATGTAGCTTTATGCAGGCTTTTAAAGTTTCCTTTTGTGCGATTTCTCCCCTTTCTTCAATCCCTTAAGATCTATCTCATCAGGGGCTCCTTCTAGGTTTTTATTTACTAATTCATTGAGCAAGTAGTGTCAGAGTATCCGCGGATGCCAGTCACTGCACCCACATAATTGTTCATGGAAGTAAAATGAAAACTTCAGTCCTGCCTCAAAAACTATGCAATCAAGGGATGAAGAGGGGAAAATAAATGGATGATTGTGGGTGCAGGTCCTATGATAATTAGGCATAGCTCAAAGCAGGGAGAAGAGAAGGCAAGGAAACGCCCTGATGGAGGCACTTGATGTAAATGGGGTTCTGTGGTCTCACCACATTTCTTTAATAGTGAAAAGCATCCCGTGCCCCTTGAGTCTACGTAGAGGGTAGCAGGAGGCGTGCTGAGCGCATATTCATAACTCTTTATTCCGAAGTTGGGTGGATTGAAGAATGGTACTGCAGAACTGCTCTAATTGCATTTATAAGGGACCTTTATTTTTTATTTTATTTTATTTTTTAATTCCTGGCTCCTTTTTTGAAACTTTTTATTTTATATTGGAGTATAGCTGATTAACAATGTTGTGTTAGTTTAGTGCAAAGCATCCCGTGCCCCTTGAGCCTACGTAGAGGGTAGCAGGAGGCGTGCTGAGCGCATATTCATAACTCTTTATTCCGAAGTTGGGTGGATTGAAGAATGGTACTGCAGAACTGCTCTAATTGCATTTATAAGGGACCTTTGTTTTTTATTTTATTTTATTTTTTAATTTCTGGCTCCTTTTTTGAAACTTTTTATTGTATATTGGAGTATAGCTGATTAACAATGTTGTGTTAGTTTCAGGTGTACAGCAAAGTGATTCAGTTATGCATAAACATGTATCTATCCTTTTTCAAATTATTTTCCCATTTAGGTTGTTACATAATATTGAGCAGAGCTCCCTGTGCTACACAGTAGGTCCTCACTGGTTATCCATGTTAAATACAGCAGTGTGTACGTGTTGATCCCAAACTCCCTAACCATCCATAAGGGACCTTTGTTCTCAGAAGGAGCTCGCCCATCCCCTTCCACTGAACACCACGCTGTCAGCTCAGATGAAAACCAACAGGTAAGCTGACCTCCCTCCCAGAGTTCAAGGTCGACCAACCGATGCTGTCTGCCAAAACCGAGTTCCCACCGAATGTGACGCTTCACGCTTTCTCAGTGCTCAGAGCTCAAGCTTTAAGCTTACATAAATCATAAACTTTCTTATCCAAATGACAGCACTTTGGACACACTTGAACAATCCATGCTAAGTTGTTTCTAGCAGTGACTTCAACCTAAATAGGTAAATGTAGTAAAATGTCACAGAGTCCTACCAGAGTTGTAAGTTTGTTCCACTTACAATATAGACCAAAGACATTTGTATTGACTCCTATGCGTAAACCATTCCAGCACTTTATTTCTGGTGGGAAAACCAGTAAAGTCTTCCTGAGTGAAAGTATTTTGTATGGCTACTCTTCCCATTCTATCCAAGTTGTCCATTTTAATTCTATCGGCACTGGAATCATGACGACCGTGTGAAATGGAATAGATTGCTTACTAGTAACATTGAACGCAGATGGAAAATAACTTATATCCACAACTCATTTGTCTGAGATTACAGTTGGTTGCGAAGACACCTATAACATGTTTGGTTTTATATTATGAGAAAGTAATGGTAAACTAAGATGTAGTGATAAGACATTTACTGAAGGAACAACTTACAAAATAAAATTCCCAGAGAAACAACACAAGAAGAAACATCATAAATGGAATAAAATATAACTCAAAAAGACAGAACTCTATTACCAACTGAGAGGTGTTACTCTCGCTGAATGATGCATCCCAGGGTAGCTTTTTATTATGACTTAGTGCATGTGGGACACCATCATTTATGGTATTTCTATTTCTTTTTCTTTTTCCAGCATTTTAAAAAAACTTATTTATTTATCTTTGGCTGTGTTGGGTCTTCGTTGCTGCACGCGGGCTTTCTCCGGTTGCGGCGAGCGGGGGTTGCTCTTCTTTGTGGTGTGCAGGCTACTCATTGTGGTGGCTTCTCTTGTTGCAGAGCACGGGCTCTAGGCACGCGGGCTTCAGAAGTTGTGGCACGCGGGCTCAGTAGTTGTGGCTCACGGGCTCTAGAGTGCAGGCTCAGTAGTTGTGGCTCACGGGCTTAGTTGCTCCGCGGCATGTGGGATCTTCCCGGAACAGGGCTTGAACCCGTGTCCCCTGCATTGACAGGCAGATTCCTAACCACTGTGCCATCAGGGAAGCCCTATGGCATTTACTGTGTAAACTATTTGCAGGCTTTTCCCCCACCAACAGAATTAACTACTTTAATGCCGTGTCTTCATGCGTGCAGATCTTACACCACATACATTTGGGTGAAGAGTCATTAGTAATATTGACCACTACTA
This sequence comes from Physeter macrocephalus, assembly GCF_002837175.3. Lineage (NCBI taxonomy): Eukaryota > Metazoa > Chordata > Mammalia > Artiodactyla > Physeteridae > Physeter > Physeter macrocephalus. The sequence goes on from NC_041233.1 coordinate 112,912,197, forward strand.
ATAAAAGTAGATGCTCTTTATCAGTGTCTAATATTTGCCAGGTTCAATCACCACCAATACATTAAAGTGGAAACTAATATCCCTCATATGTGAGAAAAATTAAAAAACTTGTCTAGACAGACCAGAAACATGTCCTTTTACCTGAAGTTCGCCATCCTCTCCCTAACCTCCATTGTCAACACTGCTGTTCTCCTTTGATTATTTATACTACTAGCCGAGCACTTATATTAAAGGACTTTTGTTTACTGCAATACACCATTTCAAAATAATTGGCATTATCACCTTTATTATTGAACGTATATGGAAATAATGATGTTTCTCTTCTCCTTGTGAAAGCAAATATGATACCTTGCATTAATAGAATACTAGCAAAAAGAAAAGAAAATGTGATGTCCCGTTTTACCAACGCAACCTTTGGTATTGATTAATGTAGATTTTTCCCTTAAACTTTCAAAAAATATTGAGAACATAAACACAAACCTATTTTACTTCTGGAACTGATCTGTGAAGGGGACCCACGTTTGGAACAAGCGAGCTTCCCAAAGGCAGAGATCGCACTTTTTCCTACCTATTGTATTCTAAAAATACAGCAAACCCCAGCATATGTTGGCTGCTCAGTCTATGTTGAATGAATGCGTGAATAAATGAAATAGCACTGGAGAAATCATTAAATCATCTCAAATAAAATAAATATGAATGTGCCATATGTAAGACAAAGGTCCACTAAGACATAAATAAGAGATTTAAGAAACCAGTCCCGTAACATTTCAAAATCTAAAATTTAACATCAAAACTAGAAAAACCTTAACCATAAGATTAACAGATTATTTCTCTCCTATTCCTGGGTACTGTTTGGAGGTGCTGATGAAAAATGTATCGCTAAAGCGATGACTATTATTATGAATATATTTTGTTCTTCCTGGGATCACTGGGAAACCCTAGAAGGAATGCTTGAGCCCTAGAGGGCAAAGGGAGACAGTTTTCAATCAGCATGTGATTTTCTCTTTTGCTTAAAGTCTCACCAAAGGAACACCAGAAATATAGAAGTGGAATGAATCTTAAAGGTAATCCAGGGTTAGTGGGAAACATGCCCACTGGACGTGAAAGTAAGCAGACACCCGTCTCCTTTGTGTTCAGAGATGCTTTTGTAGTAGATGTTAACACTCTACTCCAGGAATCTATGATCAACTGAGTCACCTTAAAAGAGGTGATGCTAATTTGCCATCCTGGGGTTAAATATAAACTCATTAAGTTGTAAGGGTGTGGGGTTGAGAGTCAAAAATTAATCAGCACACCCGAGGTTCCATTACCAGTCTGTTTCCCTGGGTAGGAACAATCTGTACCACGATCTTGAGTATAGATGGAGAAGACCACTTCCTACATACTGTGATCCCAGGGATTATGATACCGTCTCCCTAACCAAAGATATCTCATGCATGGCCTAGTACGTGTGCTAGTGTTTCTACCAGTAAAGATTCACTCCTGAGGCTTGGAAATTAATTGCTTATCAAAATATATACACTGGGGAAGATGAAGACTTTCGGAACTCTTGGTTGTTTTCAAATGTTTCCATGATCCTTTCCTGAGAGTGAATTTTGACATTTTAGAACGAAAAAGAGAAATAAACGATACATACAAAGGGAGGAAACAAAGATTTTTCCACCTAACCCCTCACCTCTGTGGGTCCAAATTCTTATCACCTGTCAAGGCCCAAAATCATAAACTTTCTTATCCAAATGACAGCACTTTGGACACACTTGAACAATCCATGCTAAGTTGTTTCTAGCAGTGACTTCAACCTAAATAGGTAAATGTAGTAAAATGTCACAGAGTCCTACCAGAGTTGTAAGTTTGTTCCACTTACAATATAGACCAAAGACATTTGTATTGACTCCTATGCGTAAACCATTCCAGCACTTTATTTCTGGTGGGAAAACCAGTAAAGTCTTCCTGAGTGAAAGTATTTTGTATGGCTACTCTTCCCATTCTATCCAAGTTGTCCATTTTAATTCTATCGGCACTGGAATCATGACGACCGTGTGAAATGGAATAGATTGCTTACTAGTAACATTGAACGCAGATGGAAAATAACTTATATCCACAACTCATTTGTCTGAGATTACAGTTGGTTGCGAAGACACCTATAACATGTTTGGTTTTATATTATGAGAAAGTAATGGTAAACTAAGATGTAGTGATAAGACATTTACTGAAGGAACAACTTACAAAATAAAATTCCCAGAGAAACAACACAAGAAGAAACATCATAAATGGAATAAAATATAACTCAAAAAGACAGAACTCTATTACCAACTGAGAGGTGTTACTCTCGCTGAATGATGCATCCCAGGGTAGCTTTTTATTATGACTTAGTGCATGTGGGACACCATCATTTATGGTATTTCTATTTCTTTTTCTTTTTCCAGCATTTTAAAAAAACTTATTTATTTATCTTTGGCTGTGTTGGGTCTTCGTTGCTGCACGCGGGCTTTCTCCGGTTGCGGCGAGCGGGGGTTGCTCTTCTTTGTGGTGTGCAGGCTACTCACTGTGGTGGCTTCTCTTGTTGCAGAGCACGGGCTCTAGGCACGCGGGCTTCAGAAGTTGTGGCACGCGGGCTCAGTAGTTGTGGCTCACGGGCTCTAGAGTGCAGGCTCAGTAGTTGTGGCTCACGGGCTTAGTTGCTCCGCGGCATGTGGGATCTTCCCGGAACAGGGCTTGAACCCGTGTCCCCTGCATTGACAGGCAGATTCCTAACCACTGTGCCATCAGGGAAGCCCTATGGCATTTACTGTGTAAACTATTTGCAGGCTTTTCCCCCACCAACAGAATTAACTACTTTAATGCCGTGTCTTCATGCGTGCAGATCTTACACCACATACATTTGGGTGAAGAGTCATTAGTAATATTGACCACTACTAATAAAAGTAGATGCTCTTTATCAGTGTCTAATATTTGCCAGGTTCAATCACCACCGATACATTAAAGTGGAAACTAATATCCCTCATATGTGAGAAAAATTAAACAACTTGTCTAGACAGACCAGAAACATGTCCTTTTACCTGAAGTTCGCCATCCTCTCCCTAACCTCCATTGTCAACACTGCTGTTCTCCTTTGATTATTTATACTACTAGCCGAGCACTTATATTAAAGGACTTTTGTTTACTGCAATACACCATTTCAAAATAATTGGCATTATCACCTTTATTATTGAACGTATATGGAAATAATGATGTTTCTCTTCTCCTTGTGAAAGCAAATATGATACCTTGCATTAATAGAATACTAGCAAAAAGAAAAGAAAATGTGATGTCAGGTTCAATCACCACCGATACATTAAAGTGGAAACTAATATCCCTCATATGTGAGAAAAATTAAACAACTTGTCTAGACAGACCAGAAACATGTCCTTTTACCTGAAGTTCGCCATCCTCTCCCTAACCTCCATTGTCAACACCGCTGTTCTCCTTTGATTATTTATACTACTAGCCGAGCACTTATATTCAAGGACTTTTGTTTACTGCAATACACCATTTCAAAATAATTGGCATTATCACCTTTATTATTGAACGTATATGGAAATAATGATGTTTCTCTTCTCCTTGTGAAAGCAAATATGATACCTTGCATTAATAGAATACTAGCAAAAAGAAAAGAAAATGTGATGTCCCGTTTTACCAACGCAACCTTTGGTATTGATTAATATAGATTTTTCCCTTAAATTTTCAAAAAATATTGAGAACATAAACACAAACCTATTTTACTTCTGGAACTGATCCACCGCTGTTCTCCTTTGATTATTTATACTACTAGCCGAGCACTTATATTCAAGGACTTTTGTTTACTGCAATACACCATTTCAAAATAATTGGCATTATCACCTTTATTATTGAACGTATATGGAAATAATGATGTTTCTCTTCTCCTTGTGAAAGCAAATATGATACCTTGCATTAATAGAATACTAGCAAAAAGAAAAGAAAATGTGATGTCCCGTTTTACCAACGCAAGCTTTGGTATTGATTAATGTAGATTTTTCCCTTAAACTTTCAAAAAATATTGAGAACATAAACACAAACCTATTTTACTTCTGGAACTGATCTGTGAAGGGGACCCACGTTTGGAACAAGCGAGCTTCCCAAAGGCAGAGATCGCACTTTTTCCTACCTATTGTATTCTAAAAATACAGCAAACCCCAGCATATGTTGGCTGCTCAGTCTATGTTGAATGAATGCGTGAATAAATGAAATAGCACTGGAGAAATCATTAAATCATCTCAAATAAAATAAATATGAATGTGCCATATGTAAGACAAAGGTCCACTAAGACATAAATAAGAGATTTAAGAAACCAGTCCCGTAACATTTCAAAATCTAAAATTTAACATCAAAACTAGAAAAACCTTAACCATAAGATTAACAGATTATTTCTCTCCTATTCCTGGGTACTGTTTGGAGGTGCTGATGAAAAATGTATCGCTAAAGCGATGACTATTATTATGAATATATTTTGTTCTTCCTGGGATCACTGGGAAACCCTAGAAGGAATGCTTGAGCCCTAGAGGGCAAAGGGAGACAGTTTTCAATCAGCATGTGATTTTCTCTTTTGCTTAAAGTCTCACCAAAAGAACACCAGAAATATAGAAGTGGAATGAATCTTAAAGGTAATCCAGGGTTAGTGGGAAACATGCCCACTGGACGTGAAAGTAAGCAGACACCCGTCTCCTTTGTGTTCAGAGATGCTTTTGTAGTAGATGTTAACACTCTACTCCAGGAATCTATGATCAACTGAGTCACCTTAAAAGAGGTGATGCTAATTTGCCATCCTGGGGTTAAATATAAACTCATTAAGTTGTAAGGGTGTGGGGTTGAGAGTCAAAAATTAATCAGCACACCCGAGGTTCCATTACCAGTCTGTTTCCCTGGGTAGGAACAATCTGTACCACGATCTTGAGTATAGATGGAGAAGACCACTTCCTACATACTGTGATCCCAGGGATTATGATACCGTCTCCCTAACCAAAGATATCTCATGCATGGCCTAGTACGTGTGCTAGTGTTTCTACCAGTAAAGATTCACTCCTGAGGCTTGGAAATTAATTGCTTATCAAAATATATACACTGGGGAAGATGAAGACTTTCGGAACTCTTGGTTGTTTTCAAATGTTTCCATGATCCTTTCCTGAGAGTGAATTTTGACATTTTAGAACGAAAAAGAGAAATAAACGATACATACAAAGGGAGGAAACAAAGATTTTTCCACCTAACCCCTCACCTCTGTGGGTCCAAATTCTTATCACCTGTCAAGGCCCAGGAACGATGAGCGGCCCATCTCCATGAAGCACTCCCCACATCCCAGTTAGAAGGCGTTTACTACCTACCATGTCCCGGAGTTATTTAGGTACACGTCCTAGCTACTACTCTTCCAGAATAGAAGATTCTGTTTTTCTCACTGTCGACCCCACGGCCTTGAGCCTGCCTCTGGAATGTCTTTGCTGAATAAATGATAAAATAGCAAAGGAGGGCAGGGAAGGCACTGAAGGTGTGATTCCTGTACGTGGAACCAACTGGGATTCACGAAGCCTTCAGCATAACTTCCACCCAGCTAGATGCTTTCTGGGTGCAACAACGGGGAACTTCAAACGCTGAAGAACAGAAAGCTATTCTCCTTGAAACATGCCCTCCTTTTGAATCAGCAGGAAGGATGAGAATGTGACTCATTTGAGAAGGATCATCCTAGCATGCAGACTACACTCATTACATGCATGTAAAATGCTTCATTTTTTTATCCATTAGCGATAAAATGAGTCTATTCAGAGTTTATATAATCTGACATTGATTTACAACTTCTTTTTTTTTCCCACCAAATATGAATCACATTCTACTATATATGGTGCTGTTAAAAAAGAAAAAAAAAAAAAGACAGTTATTGTAGCCACCTGATAATTTCAAGTAGTAAACTTTAAGGTTGAGTTTCCTATTAAAACTAGCCTTTTTGGATCTACTGTGCATTTTTACTTAATAATAAAATATTATTATTTTAGTGGATAGGCCTTTGTTTGAATCATTTATTATGGAAAAGATCAATGGAAAGGGGCTCAGGCCATTCCCGAAGGAAATTAACAGATTTGAATATGGATGCTAAAGCTTCCACCCACTCCTTGTATTCTGGATTCCTATTTACTCAGCATAATGCCATCTTTTTGCTCACAATCGCTTCAATCAGCACTGTTGTGGCTTCAAGGTCAGGACTGCCTGCTGAGACCGCCTTGCAGTTCAACAAGCAGCCAGAAGGGGGCGGCCGTGTACAGAATTCACTACACAAAGTGCTTTCTCCGTGTTTCCGTTTAATAAGCATCCCTCCTAAACAACTCACACACTAAAAAATTGACGTAGAAAAAAAAAAAAATTGACGTAGGACCGGAAAACAAATAGTATTTACTCATTAGTAGTCCAGACTCTAACGACTCAATGATAATAACAATAACAATGTCATTATTTACAAATATCTCAGTGATGACCTAATCAATTCCCCAGGCGAAGGCACTGACTGACAAAAGTTTTCTGATTTGCAGGACAATTCAAACTAGCTTAAAACGTTAGTAGGCTAAGAAATAGACCAGCTTATTGGTTTTATCTAGCTTTGAATTTCCCAAATTGACATGAGTTCATCTGGAAAATTACAAAGCTTAGTAAGTAGAATCAGAACTATGGCATTTTTTAAAAAGTCACATAGTACCTAGGATTTTCCATGCATATTTAGGACATCTCTTCTATTAGATAATGGAAATGTTTGCAATCATGTATATATATATTGAATATATGATATAGCAATCGTATATGTGATTATGATATATATGTATATATGTTTCTCTTACAACCAGCATATTAAATTGTAATCAGCATATTAAAATTGTCACTCACACCAATCATTCCTTCTCAAAAGTAAAGTATAACATATCATTACATAAACATTTTTTTGGCCACATATTTTGGTAATTTCACTTGCCACTGCATCTGATAAAGACTAAACAAACAATCAAAAGTTTTTGGAATTAAAAAACAAACACTGGTTAATATACTAGTTGTTTCCTTGACAACAACATTATCTAGTCAGGGTACACACATCCACACGTGCACACCAGACACGTTATTATCTTTCTATATGTTAGATTCCTTCTGCTTTCACAAAGCATTTGAGTCAACCAATAATATACAACTGTAATCGGCCAAAAAGTGTAATTGATGGGATATTTGAACTCAAATTCCCATCAACTACATATTTTGGCCACCGTTCAACTTGGGCTGTTAGCTGCATCTTGGATTTTAAATGATCAACCAATATTTACTGAGTTTCTACTATATGTCAGGAGCTTTGGATTCAAAGTTTGAAAAGCATGGTCCCTGCTTTATGTTCAAGTTCTAGACGGGTGTAAGTAAAAGACTGCATTACGGTTTGAGAAGTGCTAGGACAGAATTATGTTCCACGTGCTGAAGGAGCTCAAAGGAGAAAAACACACAGGCTTGTCATGGGGGCTACTCAGGACTCAAACTGAAGAGTGTTCTAAAGTTATAGAAAATTGACATTCACATCAGATATTTAAAAAAATATTTGTAGTTGAGGTTTTCCCATTACATAAGGGGAAGTTTTTCAATCATCTTGATTAACCAAAATGGCAAGCGTTCTGCTATCACATGAACTTGGCCTCATTCGTATCCATGTACAAGTTGATCAAGAATCTGCTATGAATTTTCTCAGAAATAATGTTATATTCCACAACCTCCTTCTCATGGCTCGTTTTTCCAGAATGAGGAATTTTGCCCATCATTTGTGCCACCTCTAATGTCAAATGGGTAAGTGGTCGGAACTTATACGTGGCCACTGGGTAGCTTTCTTATTTCTTTTTCCTGTTCTACATACTGCCTGGGGTGAAAAACAGCACATGCACTGAAGTTCCAACTTATGCTCAGACTCTTTGTTTGATCCGTGCGAGACATAAGAGTCCTTCCTTTCAAACCTGAGAATACGTGAAAGAAGACCTCTGATTTTTCGTTTCCTCATGCCTTACTTCCAGTCTTCCTGTTTACAGCCACCATGTAACAAGTGGGTACAGATATGGGTACGCCTGCCTGTGGGCTGACACTGTTGGCTTCCTAATCCATCTCGGTCAGACAGTCCCTTCCGCCAGACTCATCCTTGAAGTTTTGATGGAATCTGCTCTCTGTCTTGGTTCCCTAAGCTGGTGACCAGCCTCTGGAAGACAGTTCCCCCATCAGGGCTTGCCATTTTCTTCCAGATGCCAGCTCTCACAAAATGGCTGTAAATCCAAGGTGTTCTTCTACTTTGGTTGACTATTCTTGCTACTCTTAGAAATTTTAATAACTCAGTATAAAAAAATGGACTTTTGATCTGCCACTTTTTATTCCCCTCTTCTTGAACTTGGCCTCATTTGAGAGTTCATAATCTGGTCCTAATTTTAAACCCACTTTCCAGGTCAAGGATATCTTATCTTTTAATATAGAGAGTAAATGAGAGAGTGAATGTGTTCACAAAATTGTATCTGACACACAGATAAATAATGTATCATACATACATATCACCTCTGTGTAAATACATTTAAAATAGATCAACATGTGACAGAATACTACTAAAACTCACTAGAAACTAGGAAGCATGTGCTTCTAAAATACTATTTGTTGTTATAAAAATTACACAGTGATTTTTTTCAATATTAATTATATTGCCTAATGATTTGTCAGTAGAAGAAACAGCATTTGAAGAAGAATTTTTGTCCTGACGATTGGCTAAATTAGCCAACATAGGATAGAACTCCGTGCTTCTGCACTAAGCCTTAATTCACCCAGAGTGATTAGAGTTCCTAGGTGATTCTGTTTGTTTTTTTTTGCTTTTTTTTTGCGGTACGCGGGCCTCTCACTGTTGTGGCCTCTCCCATTGCGGAGCGCAGGCTCAGCGGCCATGGCTCACGGGCCCAGCCGCTCCGCGGCATGTGGGATCTTCCCGGACCGGGGCACGAACCCGTGTCCCCTGCATCGGCAGGCGGGCTCTCAACAACTGCGCCACCAGGGAAGCCCTCCTAGGTGATTCTGAATGTTGCCCTCTCCGCTCTTTCGGAATGCAAATCTAAGGTCCCCACCTATATAAAATTAATTAATGGTTAAACTAATAATGGGTTTGCGCATGAACCATTTCTTTAGCACTTTTAGTATCTCAAAGAGCATTCCGAGAGAATAAATTGGCAGAAGAAATTTATGACAACAGATCTTGCATACTTAATTCTAAAGAATGACTCTAACATCACATGTTAAAACAACAGTAAACTGAAAAAAAAACTCTTTTAAAATAAACTTTGAATTTTAGATCAGTTTTGGATTTACAGAAAACTTGTGAAGATAGTACAGAGATTTCCCTCACACCTTAAACTTAGTTTTCCCTTAATATTAATATCTTAAATGAGTGTGGTCCATTTGTCATGGTTAGTAGATCAATATTGATATATTTTATAACGAGTCCATGCTTTATTCAGATTTGCTTTTTATTTAATGTCTTTTTTTATGTTCAAGGATCCATCTAAGTTACTGCATCACATTTAGCATCATGTTTTCTAAGGGGTCTCTCACCTGTGACAGTTCTCAGGATTTCCTTTTTTTCATGACCTTGACAGTTTCGAGGAGTACCTGACTTGCTCAGGTATTTCATGGAATAGCCCCTCTATTAGGATTTTGACAGTTTCTGTGACATATAAATTACATACCATACAACTGACCCATTTAAACTAAGTGTCGTTAGTTTTAGTATATTCACAGATCTGTACAACCACAGTCAATTTTAAATGATTTTCATCAACTACAAAAGAGACCCCATACCCTCTACTATCACCCCTGTATCTCCCTCATCATGAACACCCACCACACCCACCTTCCAGACCGTAAGCAACCACTCATCTACTTTCTGTTTTTGTAGATTGCCCTGTTCTGGACATTTCACATGAATAGAATCATAGAATATATGGTTTATTTTGTGACTGGCTTATTTTGCTTAGCATAGTATTTTCAATATTCGTCCATGTTGTAACATGTATCGGTATCTCATTAGTTTTTATGGCTGAATAATGTTTCTTTGTATGGATATAACACCCTTGTTTATCCATTCATCCATTGATGAGCTATTGGGTTGTTTCCACTTTGGGGCTATTATGAATAATCTTTAAAACTTTTGTAATACAAGTTTTTGTGTGAATATTTGTTTTCATTCTTCTTGGGTATATACCTAGGAGTGGCATTGCTGGGTCACATGGTAATGCCATGTTTAATCATTTGAAGAACTGCCAGACTGTTTTCCCAAGTACTGCACCATATTACATTCCTACCAGCAGTTGACGAGGGGTTCCAAATTCTCCACATCCTTGCTAACAGATTATTACCTTACTTTCTGATTCTAGCCATCCTAATGGGTGTGAAGTGGTATCTCACTGTGGTTTTGGTTTGCATTTCCCTGATGACTAATGATGCAAGCATCTTTTCATGTGCTTATTGGCCATTTGTACATCCTCCTTGGAGAAATATTTATTAAGATCCTTTCCTTTTTTTTTAGTTGGATTATCCGTCTTTTTATTATTGAGAGGTAAGAGTGATTTCTACATTCTAAACATGATTTTTATCAGATATATAATTTGCAAATATTTCCTCCCATTCTGTGGGTTGCCCCTGTACTTACTTGATGGTGACCTCTGAAGCACAAGTTTTTAGTTTTGATGAGCCAATTTATCTTATTTTTCTTTTGTGGCTTGTGCTTTTGGTAAAAACATCCTTCTTTTCTCATTGATTGTTGCAGGCAGCTTACTCTCCTTTCAGTCAATAACTGTTGCAAGCCTTGGTGATTTTCCTATATCTTCCAACTCCTTTATCCCCACCCCACCTCTTTCTCTCTCTCCCAGGACTGCTGACTATAAATTAGCTTCTCTCCCCCCATGGAATCATTTCATTCTCTCTTCTTGATTCCTGTATCTCCATCTCCCCTCCCTTATTCACGGTTCTTCCACTAGAACACATGTCTTTACTTACTGATCCCTTACCATCCACTTCCTCTCTCCTTGGATGGATTATATAGATTGAGGCAGGGCATAGACTCAATGATCCATTCCCTCAATTTCCACTCAACTGTAATGCTCATAATTTTAACAAAACTGCTTTTAAACGTACAACCAGTGCCTTCTGTTTGCTAATTCAATAGCCTGTGTTTAGTCCCTGTATCCCTGGAACTTGCTGTGGCTTTTGATCTTGCTGCCACACCCTCTTTTTTTTTTTTTATTGCAATGTATAAAAGAAAAGGAAGGGGAACATTTATGGGCAGAGTGCTCAGACTTCCTGTTAACAAACACATTATCTCATTTAATGAGAGCTTGAATGTCACTTTCTTCCAGGAAAACACCCCGGATCACCCTCTCCGAGGGGTCTCCAACTTCCCTTGCCCCTTGTTCTCTGCCACACAGCCTATTCATTTCCTTCATAGCACTTAAATTTTATTTATTTATATGTGTGTGTGTGTGTGTGTGTGTGTGTGTGTGTGTGTGTG